>NW_020664381.1:3839622-3902662 GCF_002925995.2 Terrapene triunguis
AGGGAGGGAGGGAGGAGGACGTGCTCTCTCTGGCTGAGTGTCGGAGCCCCATGTAAGTGACACCGTCCTGCCGGCAGCGCTGTTAGCCGCGCGTGCTCTGCATCAGGGGGAAGTCCGGACATTTGCAAATTCCCCCCGGACGCTATTTTTAGCTTTAAAAGCCGGACATGTCCGGGGGAATCTGGACGAATGGTAACCCTAATTCTATGTATCCCATGAAAAGTGTGGCTCAAGCAACCCTTGTGCACCTCTGATCACAGGGTTTGCAATTTTACCAAGGCTTTACATGGGCTGCACACAAGGTGGGGGAGGAAGACTCTTTAGCCTTTTTACTAATTGTGGGACTCTTTTTCTGGGAGTTACACTTTCAAAAACTCTTTTCATTATCACTGGTGCTCAGTGTTTGTTATGAAGGATTTGTTCTTCAATGCTTTTTTTGCTGCCCCTTTATTTATTTTTAATTGTGAAAAAGGAAAATTCAGGCTTGCAGGCAAGTATTACCTTAAGCAAAGACTCTGATAAATTCACACTAAACTTGATTCAAAACTAGACCGAGGCTCTATACTGATACTATACAAGACTATTCCTGGTCTGAAGCTGAGCTCAAATGCCACACTGTCTGTGTGGAATGCAATGTGACAGACCCAGACCAGTGGGGTACAGGAGTCTGGTAGAGGGCAAATATACTGGTCACTGGATGAGTAGTTTTCTGTTCCCTGAGTGACCAGAGCAGGGGCTGCACTAGAGTAATCAGGAACCTGCTAGAACCAGTTAAGGCAGGCAGGCTAATTAGGACACCTGTAGCCAATTAAGAAGAAGCTGCTAGAATCAATGAAGGCAGGCTAATCAGGGCACCTGCGTTTTAAAAAGGAGCTCACTTCAGTTTGTGGTGTGAGTGTGAAGAGCTGGGAGCAAGAGGTGCAAGGAGCGGAGAGTGTGTGCTGCTGGAGGACTGAGGAGCACAAGTGTTATCAGACACCAGGGGGAAGGTCTTGTGGTGAGAATAAGGAAGGTGTTTGGAGGAGGCCATGGGGAAGTAGCCCAGGGAGTTGTAGCTGTCATGCAGCTGTTACAGGAGGCACTATAGACAGTTGCAGTCCACAGGGTCCTGGGCTGGAACCCGGAGTAGAGGGCGGGCCCGGGTTCCCCCCAAACCTCCCAATTGACCTGGACTGTGGGTTCTTCCAGAGGGGAAGGTCTCTAGGCTGTTCCCCAACCCACATGGTGAATCTCTGAGACAAGAAAATCTGCTAATAAGCGCAGGACCCACCAAGATAGAGGAGGAACTTTGTCACAACAAGTCCAGGTGGGCTCTGAGGTAGTGTTATATTGTCTTTCACAGGGCCTTATGCAATGCTCCAAAATGTAACTGTGCTTTAGATGATTTTGCACCATATGTGGTATCAACACATTAATAGGTTTCTTTGGTGTTTGTAAATGAGATTAATCCCCTGCTTTCAAATCCGTTTCCAGACATGCTGAAAAGTCCTTGTACCATAGTATTGTTATGCAGATTTGCAAGCAGAAAGGTGCAAACAAACCTGGCTAACCAGTCTAGAGGGAACTGTGTGTCTCAAACTGAAAAACAAGGGATGGAATAAAATTACCTCATAGTCCAGATTTAAAATGTTCACACAAATAGTTTTAAAAGAAATCCTGCTGAAATGTGTAGACTGATTAAAAAACAGTGACTAAAGTCAACTATATATTTGCATTATTATCACACTATTGGGTCAGATCCTCAGCTCATCCTTCACAAGCTCTGCCAACTTACACTAACTGAGGATCAGGCCCTGTATATTTAGTGGCTAAATTCTGTAGTCTTTACTTAGTTTTGGCCCCACATTATCAATCCTTACTCAGGCCAGATCTACACTAGGAAATTAGGTCAGTACTGTATAACTACATTGCTCAGCAGTGTAAAAAATCCACACCCCTGAGTGATGCAGTTAAACCAAATAAACTCCTGGTGCAGACAGTGCTATGTCAACAGGAGAGTTTCTCACGTTGACATAGCTACCATCTCTTGCAGAGGTGGAGTACCTCCGTGGATGGAAGAAGACCTCCTGTTGGCATAGGTAGTATCTTCACTGAAGTGTGAAAGTGGCGCAGCTGCACCAGTGCAGTTACACCGCTGCAGTGTTTTAAGTGTAGACCTGCTCTCAGATAAAATACTATGGGCTAAATAGTCCCCAAGAAAGCCACATTTAAGAATGGCCATATTGGGTCAGACCAATGGTCCAGCTAGCCATCTGTCCTCTAACAGTGGCCAGTGCCAGATGCTTCAGAAGGAATAAACAGAACAGGGCAATTTTGAGTGATCCATCCCTTGTTGTCCAGTCCCAGCTTCTGGCAGCTGGGGGTTTAGGGACACCCAGAGCATGGGGTTGTGTTCCTGACCATCTTGGCTAATAGCCATTGATAGACGTATCCTCCATGAACATAGCTAATTCTTTTTTTTTTAACCTAGTTACACTTTTGGCCTTCACAACTTCCCCTGGCAATGAGTTCTACATGTGGACTGTGCATTGTGTGAAGAATTACTTCATTATGTTTGTTTTAAACCTGCTGCCTATGACTTTCATTGAGTGACTCCAGTTTCTTGTGTTATGTGAAGGGGTAAATAACACTTCCTTATTCACTTTCTCCACACCAGTCCTGATTTTATAGACCGCTATCATAGTACCCTTTTGTTGTCTCTTTACTATGCTGAACAGTCCCAGTCTTTTTAACCTCTCCTTGTATGGAAGCTGTTCCATACCCCAATCATTTTATTGCCCTTCTCTGCATCTTTTCCAATTCTAATACATCTCATTTGAGATGGGGAAACCAGACCTTCATGCACTATTCTAGGTGTGGGCATACCAGGGATTTTTATAGTAGCATTATGATATTTTCTGTCATATTATCTATCCCTTTCCTACAGTTTGCTAACATTCTGTGAGCTTTTTTTGAGTGCTGCTGCACATACAGCAATGTTTTCAGACAACTAACCATAATGAGTCCAAGATCTTTGTTGAGTGGTAACAGCTAATTTAGATCCCTTAATTGTGTATGTATAGTTAGGAGTATGTTTTCCAGTGGAATTACTTTGCATTTATCAACATTGGATTTCATCTGCCATTTTGTTGCCTAGTCAGATCCCTCTATAGCTCTTTGAAGTCAGCTTTGGATTTAACTCCCTTGAGTAATTTTGTATTGTCTCCAAACTTTGGCACCTCATAATTCACTCCCCTTTCCAGATCATTTATAAATATGTTCAACAGCACAGGTCCCAGTACAGAACCTTGGGAGACCCTGCTATTTACCTCTCTCCATTATAGATTCATAGATTCTAGGGCTGGAAGGGACCTCGAGAGGTCATCGAGTCCAGTCCCCTGCCCTCATGGCAGGACCAAATACTGTCTAGACCATCCCTGATAGACATTTATCTAATGTACTCTTAAATATCTCCAGAGATGGAGATTCCACAACCTCGCTAGGCAGTTTATTCTAGTGTTTAACCACCCTGACAGTTAGGAACTTTTTCCTAAGGTCCAACCTAAACCTCCCTTGCTGCAGCTTAAGCCCATTGCTTCTTGTTCTATCCTTAGAGGCTAAGATGAACAAGTTTTCTCCCTCCTCCTTATGACACCCTTTTAGATACCTGGGACATGATAGCAGTTTTCCTCTCAGTCTTCTCTTTTCCAAACTAAAAAAACCCAATTCTTTCAGCCTTCCTTCATAGGTCATGTTCTCTAGACCTTTAATCATTCTTGTTGCTCTTCTCTGTACCCTCTCCAATTTCTCCACAACTTTCTTGAAATGCAGTGCCCAGAACTGGACACAATACTCCAGTTGAGGCCTAACCAGCGCAGAGTAGAGCGGAAGAATGACTTCTCGTGAAAGCTGACCATTTATTCCTACCCTTTGTCTCCTGTTTTTTAACCAGTTACTGATCCATGAGAGGACCTTCCCTCTTATTCCATGACTACTTACTTTGCTTAAGAGGCTTTGGTGTGCAACCTTGTCAAAGGCTTCCTGAACGTTCAAGTACCCTATATCCACTGGATTACCCTTGTCCACATGCTTGTTGACCGGCTCAAAAATTCTATTAGAGTGGTGAGGCATGATTTCCCTTTACAAAAGCTGTGTTGACTCTTCCCCAACATATCATATTCATCTGTTTCTGATAAGTCTGTTCTTTACTATAGTTTCAACCAATTTGCTGAGAAATTAAGTTAGGTTTACCGGCCTGGAATTGCCAGGATTGCCTCTGGAGCCTTTGTTAAAAGTCAGCATTACATTAGTTACTCTGCAGTCATCTAGTACAGAGCCTGATTCAAGTGATGGGTTACATACAACAGTTAGTAGTTCTGCAATTTCACATTTGAGTTCCTTCAGAACTGGCCCTGGTGATGTATTAATGTTTAATTTATCATTGTGTTCCAAAACCTCCTCTACTGACACCTCAGTCTGGACAGTTTCTCAGATTTGTCACCTAAATAGAATGACTCAGGTGTGGGGATCTCCCCCCACATCCTCTACAAAGACCAATGCAAAGATGCATGGAACATGGATGTCTCCTCTCCAGCATGGAAGGGAGATTTGGCCATATCGGGTAATACCACGTCCCCCTTCTGTTGGACTCAACAGAGGGTGCTCTGTGTGTCTGGCATCTGTACAGTAGGAGATGGTAGAAACTGTGCAGGCCAAGGAACCACATTGTTTCCCGTAGCCTTGCAAAGCTTTGGCAGAAAATATAATGTACACCCTAAAGTATGATGTCCCTCTGCACACAGAGTTGCTCAGACATTGTCTCTGAGGTGCAATTTCTCCACAGGAAGCCATGCACCTCTGAACTGCCCACAACAATTTTACCCTTAGTTGCTTCACCATAAAATGCCTTTCATACTGTACATAAGCTATGTGTGATCTCTTATGATTTAATGATCCACAGTGTTTAAGGCATTATACCATAAAGTGATTATTGTGTATAGATGTATAGAGAAAGTTAGGAGTACAGTAGTCTATTGGATTGGTACATTTTATAAGGAGGGGTTATCTGATTTTATAAAATAGCTGCCCCAACTCATAAATGATTTACTGAGATGGCGAGAGATTAGGAAACAGCTCAGATCCACAAAGCTGACATTTATGGTTCCTACTCCCCATGTGTCTTAAACTTTTTGAAGTGGTCTCAACCACGCTTCAAAATCAGCACATAATCTTTTCATACAAAATCTTGCATGCAAATAATATCATCTCATCTCCCCAATCTCCATTTGCAAACGCATGTAATTGTGTAGGTAAAACTGCATGCCCTAATTTAGAGGTTGCATTTGAAAATATAGTTCTAATTATTCTACATTATATATGCAGAAAGATGGCAACTGTAATGAGCCAGATAAATTTGTCACGGTGTGCAGGTTCCGATGCTTTTAGTGTGAGCATTATTTTTTATTCTGCAAGCTTTTAATTAACTAAATACTTCTAGAAATGGAATTGTTTCTACTTTATGTTTTGTCTTGTTGAATAAGTGAGACACAATCAGTATTAACTATATCTTATTTTTTTGAGATTGTGTGAGAGAGAGGGAAGGTAGGGAAGGTAATATTGTTTATTGGACCAACTTCCATTGGTGGAAGATACAAGCTTTTGATCTACAGAGTTCTTCAGGTCTGGGGAAAGAAATCAGAATGTCTGAGCTAAATACAAGTTGGTTAAGATACAGATAGTTAAGCAACATTGTAGGAGGTCACTTGAGATGGAGTGGGCAATAAGGGTTGGATTGTTATGCAAAACGGCTTTGAAGAGGGCCATTAAGAGTTAGCAGGCAGGTATGTATTACAGATTGTAGGAAACCAGTGTCCCTGTTTTAAGTCCATGGATTTTAGTGTCTGGCAGTGTTATGAATTTAAGTTCCTAGGCTTGCCCTTCTGAAGATGTTGTTGTGCAGGTTTCCGCTGAGGATGAATACTGAAGGATTAGATGTGGAGTGATCCCTTTTGTGAAAAGGTGTTTGCCATGGATAATATGGTGTTTTTTGTCTGTCTTTTATCACTTTTTTGCGTCAAGAGTGTGGTGCTTGTCTGGTTTCACCCATATAGTTGTTACTGGGGCATTTAATGCACTGTATGCACCACATGTTGTGATAGGCATGTGTAGGCCCCATAAATCTTGAAAGGTGTGTTGTGGGTGGTATTTATCACCATAACAATGGAGATATGTCTGCAGGTTTTGCCTCTGTTGTTTTGGCAGGGTCTGGTGCTGCTTTGAGTTGATGTGTCCTTGTCTGTGGAGAAATTGTTTCTGATGAAATTGAGGGGTTGTTTGAAGCCCATGGGGGGGGGGGGGTTGCAGGAAAGATTGCTTTCAAGATATGGTCCCCTTCAAATATAGCTTGTAATAGTTTGATACCCTGTATGAGTTCCAGTGTGGGATAGTAAGTGACAACTAGGAGTGTATGGTCAGTAAGTAGGTCCCTGGTTTCAAGAGACAGTTTTGGTGTCTGGAAATAGCCAGAATGCAAAGGTACTCAGCCATGCCTCGTTTCTCATGTGACACTTTGTATTATAGGGCTGCAAGAAGGATGACACAGGTCTGTTATGCCAGCTCTGTGCCACACAGGGATTCCTTCTATGCCAGGGGAATTTCCATGTATCTGGTTAAGCCAGGTTTTACAGCCACTTTGTTTTTTGAAGCAATCTGAAGGGGTAGTGGATGAAAAAACAGGCCCATTGTCTTAACCCCAATGGTGGCATGAATACAATGGGTATGTAGTTCCCATAAAATGATATATATCCACTTGTCAAAGGGGGTTTTGAGTCCAATGTTGGCAGAACTGCCTAGTGGTGATACTCTGGACTGTGCAACCCAGTGGTGAGTGTCAGTAGCCGCTTTGCCTAGTAGTGGGATTCAGCAACCGTGTCACCCAGTGATGAGAATCAATGTCCGCTTTGTCTAGGAGCAGGATTCAGCGGCTATGTTGCTCAATAGCGAGAGCCAGTTGCCATCTTGTCTAATGGCTGGGTTCAGCGGCTGTGTTGCCCGGTGGCGAGAGTCAGTGGCTGTGGACAGGGGAACTTGGGCCCACCCTGCTTCACCTGGTTCCAACCCAGGGTCAAAAGAAACAATAATTTGAATTGCATAGTCTAGGAGGTGCACACCCCATGTCTGATCCTTGGGCCACTTCCTACCCTGGCTTCGGATCGTCTGCTGGTTTCACTGGTCCGTCTTGGGGTCCCTCTTGGAGTTCTTTCAGGTCACTCTCTGGACGGTCTCCCTCTGTCTGTGGTGGTTTGGCATCCTCAGCCCCCACGGCTGATGGGTCTGCAGCAGCTTGACTGTGGGGCCTATTCCTGGCCTTTGGGAGCCTCCATGGCTCCTCCACAGGAGCCTGTAGCACCCAAGTGCTTTCCTGCTCCATCAGCCCAGACTGAGCTGAGTTGCTCCCTTTTGAACCCTGCCTCCACTGGCAACGGAGGTGAGGGGGCATGGCTTCCTGTGTCCAGAGCAGCTCCTTAACTCTTGCTTCCTCAGTGTGGGGTTGGTACACCCCGTCACACCACTTCAGCTCTTCCTTCCTGCTGCCCAGACTGACACACTCTTTTTATTAGCAGCATCATGCTGAAAAAAACAGGGGGGCTAACAATGTCTGAGATCTATTGAAAATGGAGAAAATGACCTGTTTCAAGGCTCATTTATGACATTTGGACTCTATCACTTCCGTTCATCAATTATGAGAAAAGAATACAGGCTTAAAAATAAGTTAATTTCCATAAGAATTTCTCTGTTAATAAACTTAGGTGTGAACACTTACATTTCTATCTTTGTACGCATTCTTTGTACAACCGTTCTTCCTTAGAATATATTCATACCGTATGTTATATTATTCATGGCTGATCCTGTGTACCATACTCTTTTTAATATTCCACTTGTTTTTATTGTCACTGGGTATAAAAACAGTATAAAAACACTTTATATATGGTGTGTTAAGAGGGACAAAATTTTTGTCAAAACAACGACTGCAGTGTCATAGTGATTGTATTTTGGGGAAAGACAAAGCAGAGAGCCAAAATACTGGTATAGATGTATGACTCAGTATAAACTGTATCTGACATTTTTCAGTGAAAGATTATTAAAAAAAAAAAAAAACAAGAAACCCTGAAGTTTGAAACTTACTCTATAAACTTAATTTAATCATAAAATAATCTACTGGAAAATATTTGAGAGTTTAACTTCTCCTGCTTTTTGAAGGCCCTGTATCAATATTGGGTGCAAAGGAGTGCATCGTCCTGCTCTTCTACGCTGTCTGAGATATAGAGACTTTAATATATCCTTTTCCAAAGTGAAGACAACTTCAAACCCACAGATAAAACATCTGTGCTTAATTAGTTTCGTGTAAGTGGAATTACAATATTAGTGCAAGATTTTATATTCCTGATTATTTCTAAGATGTTTTTAGCAACCCACAAACAAAACAGAATAACCTCTTCCCTCAACACAAATGTCTATTTAAAGAAATTCAAGTGCTCTTCCTACATCCCAAAAGAAGGGCAACCCATTTCTCCCCCTTCCCCTTGCATGTCACCTTTAGGCATTTCCTGGGTTGTGATTCCAATTTCTCTTTGTGGTAATGAAATTCAAGGGGTGTTGGATTTCTTGGGTTGATAGTAGAGCTGGTCACAATTTTTTGACACAAACTTTCAGTTCTAAATGGTATGAGGGATGTAAAACTAAAACACCAAGGGGCAAATCCTGTTCCTGGTGTACAGCTCAAAGAAATAGGTTGTGTGTCAGGGAGGAAGGAATCCTCCACATTTAGGCTTGGTCTACAGTAGAAAATTAGGTCGACACTACTATCTCACTTAGGGATGTGGGAGAATCCATATCCCTGCACAGCATAGTTAAAACAACCTAGGTCCCCCTGTAGACAGCGCTATGTGGATGGAAGAACTCTTCTATTGACCCAGCTACTACCTCTCAGGGAGGTAGATTGCCTGTGCTGATGGGGGAATCCCACCCATTGGCATAGGTAGTGTCTACACAAGGGGTGGGCAAACTAGGGCCCACAAGCCACGTCTGGCCTGTCAGACATTTTAATACAGCCCTCGAGCTCCCACTAGGGAGTGGGGTCTGGGGCTTGCCCCGCTCCGGCACACCAGCCAGGGAGCAGCACTGGGGGCTTGCCTCGCTCCGCATATGCCGTGGCTCTGTGCGGCTCTCGGAATCAGTGGCATGTCCCCCCTCCAGCTGCTATGAGTAGGGGCAGCCAGGGGGCTCCGCATGCTGCCCCCGCCCCAAGCGCTGCCCCCGCAGCTCCCATTGGCTGGGAACCGTAGCCAATGGGAGCTGTAGGGGCAGCACCTGCGGATGGGGCAGTACACAAAGCCGACTGGCTGGCACTGCGCTTCCGCATTGGAGTTGGAGTGGGGATATGCCGCTGCTTCCCGGAACTGTGGGGACAGGGCAGCACGGAGAGCACCTGACCCTGGCCATGTCTCTGTGTAGGAGCCAGAGAGGATCCATGCTGCTACTTCCAGGAGCTGCTTGAAGTAAGCACCACCCAGAGCCTGCAGCCCTGACCTCCTCCCATGCTCCAACCCCCTCCCCCCCCGCCCTCCGAACCCCTCGGTCCCAGCCTGGAGCACTCTCCTGCATCCCAAACTCCTCATCCCCAGCCCCACCCCAGAGCCCGCACCCCCAGCCAGAGCCTTCACCCACTCCTGTACCCCAACCCCCAATTTTGTGAGCATTCTTGGCCCGCCATACAATTTCCATACCAGAAGATTACTTATTTGTTGTACAGTATCACCTACAGGCCTGAACTGAGATCATTGTGCTCAGTACTGTACAAACACCTGGTAATAGAAAGTTCCTGTCCAGAAGAGCTTACAATACAAGTAGACATGAGATACAAAGAGTGGGAGAAAAAATATTATCCTGGTTTTGTTTCTTAATATGGGAAGCTGAGACAGAGAAACTAAGCAACTTGTCCGAGTCAGTGGTAGAGCTGGGAAATTAATCCAGATCTCAGAGTTCCAGTGTAGTGCAACAATGTCATCCTTCCTTTCTAATTATCAGGGCCGGCTCCAGGCACCAGCGTAGGAAGCAGGTGCTTGGGGCGGCCAATTCAAAGGGGTGGCACTCTGTCCGGTATCGGGGCGGCACATCCGGGTCTTTGGTGGGAATTCGGCGGCGGGTCCCTCATTCCCTCTCTTCCTCTGAGCTGCCGTTGAATTGCCGCTGAAGAAGAAGAGAGGGAGGACCCGCCGCCGAAGTGCCGCAGAAGAAGTGGCGCGATTGAGCTGCCACCGAAGTGCCGCCGCTCTTTTTTTTTCTTCCCCGCTTGGGGCGCCAGAAAAGCTGGAGCCGGCCCTGCTAATTATACAGCCCTGAACAAGAATTATGAAACATATTAGCAGTAAATTGATTTCAGCTTTCAGTACGATCTATTTGCAAGTTATTCCCTGTATGAAATCTCCTATTGTTTTAAGCTAAAGTTTCATTTTTAGATCAGTTACACCTTAGTCCTAATTATACTTTGCACCAGTCACATTTACAAGCACAACTTCCTGGCTTTGTTTGTTCACTTAGTAGAGGAATTAATTTGAGGGATTCAAATGGGAAGAATGAAAACTGGCATACGTCCTCCGCACAAAAACCACAACTGAGGCACCATACGCGACTGTAAGGGTGCTAATCTATTACATCCATTATGAAAGGCACCACTTAGCTTGACATTAATCTACCAAAATGTTGTCTAAAGTCCTTGCTTTATTATTTGTATACCCAAAAAAACCCAGAAAAGTTCTCTGCTGACCATAGCTTGATCCTAAGAACCCCACATAAAAGCCAGGGCTTTAATGATACTTTGTTAGCGAGTCAGAAGCATTTGTAGGATTTGTGTAGGAGTAGAGAATTATTTTATGATGAAAGATTGAGTCAAAGTTTGTTGGCGTCTCATGTAGTAGTTGTTTACACATAAACTTGAAACTAAATCTAGCAAACAGAGTGAAACCATCCAAGGCCTAAAATGTCATCTGGCAGAGTAGAATACTGCAAATATCAGATCAGAGTGCACAGAACCATTTGGCTGCTGTTAGCACTGAAATGATCTGTTTGCCAGAGGTTTGAAAGCTGGCCATAAAGCCTTTCTAGGTTCACTTGCTTAACTAGGGTTACCATATCTATTAAATAAAAAAAGAGGACCCTCCACGGGCCCTGGCCCCGCCCATTTCCCCACCCCCAGCCCCGCCCCAACTCCGCCCCTTCCCCGCCCTAACTCCGCCCCCTCCTCCCTCCCACTCCCAGCCACGGGGAAAGGGCTGCCCGAGCGCTACCGGCTTCATGGTTTGCCAGGCAGCCCCCAGACCCTGCGCCCCCGGCCGGTGCTTGCCCAGCGCAGCTGGAGCCCGGGAGGGGAAGCGCCCAGCCGGGGGCACAGGGTCTGGAGGTTGCCCGGCAAACCGTGAAGCCGGTAGCGCTTGGGCTTCGGGCAGCCCCTGTGCCTCCGGACCCTGCGCCCCCAGCCGGGCACTTCCCCTCCCGGGCTCCGGCGGCGCAGGGTCCGGAGGTATGGGGGCTGCCCAAAGCCCATAGCGCTCGGCTCTTAAACAGAGCCGAAGAGTCAGGGGAGAAGCAGAGCAGCCATTTTCCCGGACATGTTCGGCTTTTTGGCGATTCCCCCCGGACGGGGGTTTGAGTGCCAAAAAGCCGGACATGTCCGGGGAAAAAGAGGATGTATGGTAACCCTAGCTTAACCTCCTACAGCTCATTTCAGGTTGAGAAACAAGAATGAAAGCTGCCTCTGTTTATACATTGGTACAGGAAGAGGAGCAGAGAAAAAAGCAAGAATGACTGTTTGTTTTGTAAGTCTGCAGTAAACAGCCAGATACTACTCCCATTAAAGTCAACTGAAAAATTCCCATTGATTTTTGTTTCATTGGTGATAAGATGAAGCTAAAATATAATAATATACCACACAGGCTATGCTGGGGGCAGCCACTCCATTTCTCCATAGTTTCCTTTGTATAAACCAGTAGAAATATATGGGGCATCTCCAGACTTAGTCTGTCTGTAGCTTTCCTGTATAAAAACTCTACATGGACCATAATGGATAGAGCTTCCTCAACCAGGGAGTGCTGTTCTGGGAAGGAGAACTGCTGGGAAGTGATGGGGTCCCCCTGACTAAGAAGGGGAAGAGCATTGTGCACCAACTCACCAACATAGTGAGGAGGGCTTTAAACTAGTTTCAAAAGGGGCAGATGACAAAAGCCCACAGGTAAGCATAAAAAAGCCCATCTTAGCAGGGAGCTAGATGTTGGGGGGGGGGGGGAGACACAGAAAACTACAATAGGGTCATAGGAGAAACAAGATTCCATCAGTGGAAGAATCTGCTCAACCTCAAATGTCTATATACAAATGCAAAAAGTAAACAGGAAGAACTGCAAGAATTAGTACATAAGATACATTATGACTTAATTGGCATCAGAGACTTGGTGGGATGTAGCTCATGAGTGGAATATTGGTACAGAGGGATATAGTTTATTCAGGAAGCAGAGGCACGGAGAAAGGGAGGAGGCAATGCACTATACATCAAGATATATACACTTGTTCTGAGATCCAGAAGGAGGTGAGAGGCAGACCAGTTGAAAGTCTGTGGGTAAAGATAGAAGGGGAGATAACTAGGGATGACATCAGAGTAGGGGTCTACTACAGACCAAATCAGGAAGAGAAAGTGGACGAGGCAATTCTAAAATAAATAGCAGATACACCTCTATCCCGATATAACGCGACCCGATATAACACAAATTCTGATATAACGCGGTAAAGCAGTGCTCCCGGGGGGCGGGGCTGCACACTCCGGCGGATCAAAGCAAGTTCAATATAACGCGGTTTCACCTATAACGCGGTAAGATTTTTTGGCTCCTGAGGACAGCATTATATCGAGTAAAGGTGTATATCCAAAACACAAGACCTGGTGGTAATGGTTGCAAATCTAAAGGCGGAAGGCAATTTGGGTGAAAGTGATCACGAAATGATAGATTTCATGATTCTAAGGCAAGAAAGGAGTGAGGAGCAGAATAAGGACAATGGACTTTAACAAACTCAGAGAACTAGTAGATTCTAAGGGATAAAGGAGTTCAGGAGAGCTGGCAGTTTCTCAAGGAGACAATATAAAAGACACAACTGCAAACTATTCTGATGCAAAGGAAAGATGGGAAGTATAGTAAGTGACTGATATGGCTCCATTAGGAGCTGTTTAATGATCTGAAAATGAAAGGAATTCTACAAAAAATGGAAACATGGATGAATTGCTAAGGAGGAGTATAAAATAACTGCACAAGCATGTAGGGACAAAATCAGAAAGGTCACAGCACAAAATAGGTTACATCTAGCTAGGGATATAAAAGGCAATAAGGAGAGGTTCTTCTTCGAGTGCTTGCTCATATCCATTCCAGTTAGGTGTGCGCGCGCCACGTGCACGATCGTCGGAAGATTTTTACCCTAGCAACCCCCGGTGGGTCGGCTGTGGAGCCCCCTGGAGTGGCGCCTTCATGGCGCTGGATATATACCCCAGCCGACCCAGCGCCCCCTCAGTTCCTTCTTACCGCCCCTGACGGTCGTTGGAACTGTGGAGCGCGGCATAGCTGTTCTCCACTCTCCCTAGCTTTACTCGTTTCATCAGTGTAGATAGTTGTTTATCGTTGTTAAAGTTCTTAGATAGTTATTCGTTTAGTTTTTGTATAGTTGTAAATTGTTAGCGGGGATTAAGGGGGTCGTTCTCCCCCCTTTTTTCCCCGGCGCATAGCCGGGCCCATGCCCAAGGCTCCTGGCTTTAAGCCGTGCGCGTCCTGCGGGAAGCCTATGCCCACGAGCGACCCGCACACCTCCTGCTTGAACTGCCTCGGGGAAGCCCATCAAGCAGATAAGTGCCCAATCTGCAAGGCCTTCAAGCCGCGGACAAGAAAGGAGCGGGACTTTAGGCTTCGGCAGCTCCTCATGGAGGCAGCACTTAGCCCGGATCCTCCCTCGGCGCGCCCAGCCCCGGCACCGAGTGCCTCGGTGCGCAGCGCACCGGCGGCTCCGACCGGTGCGGCGGACAAGTCATCTCGGCACCGGCCGACGTCCGCACCGCGCCCGCCTCAGGGGACTCGGCGCTGATCCCTCTCTCCGGGCCATAAGAAGGCCCGCAAGGCTCAGGACATTGCCGCCCTGAAGACGCCGGCTCCCCCGGTGCCGGGGGTAGAGCCACGTCCGCCGTTGGACCGCCAGAAGCATGCCGCCACACCGTCGACTCCGGTACCGAGGCCGTTGAGTCCGGTGCGGACTGTTTCACCACCTAGGTTGGTGGTGGAACCTTGTCTGCCTTCCACCCCGGAGACATTTGCAGCGGCGTGGGACCTTATCGCCTTCACGGAGCCGGCACCGTCGCAACTTCCGGCACCGGTGGCTCCACGTGTGGTGCGGTCCAGGGGCAAGCCTGCCCTGGTGCGCCCACCGTCTCCAGCTCTGGACTCTCGGCACCGCTCCAGGTCTCGGAGCAGGTCCCGACGCCGCTCGGAGTCCCGGCGCCGAATATCACCTCTGCACCGGTCGTACTCGCGGCCCAGATCATCTTCGCGACGCCGTTCGACATCTCGGCACCGTCGCGACGACCGGCACCGATCGGGCTCGAGGCGGAGCTCCCGGCACCGGTACGAGCGCCGCTCGGGCTCGAGGGGCCGCTCCCGGTACCGGGTCTCGTCGAGGTCGTCGTCCCGCTCCAGATCTGGATCTCGGCACCGGCGAGACTACCGGCACCGATCCCGGCACCACTCACCAGCACCGCGCAGGGACAGATCGCCCTACGACCGGCACCGATCGGCACCGTACCATCCGGTGCCGGCGGCATCGCACTCGGCACCGCCGTGGCCGTCGAGGTCTGCATCCCGCTCATCGGAGGCAGCAGATGTCGGCCATTTGCAGGAGACAGCCGAGGACCCTACGCAGGGACCTGCGCATTGGTCCTTCTGGACTCCGTGGGCCTACCACCAGGCACAAGGGGCTCCACCATCTGCCTCCCGCTCGGCACGTTCCGAGCCCAGGGTCCCGGAGTCCACCATCTCCCGCCCTCCTCCAGGTGGCATGGAGGCTCCAGTGCCCACACCAGCGGAGGCCTTGGACCCAGGGGCAGGTGATGCCCAGCTCCAGGAACACCTGGAACAGGATCCGCCATTGGACCCCTTGCCACCGGGGGCATCCTCCTCCTCCTCCCCCGATGAGGCCGTAGCGGGTACATCCGCCATGGGTCCGCCTCCTATAGACCTTTGGGCGCACCAGGACCTGTTGCGCCGGGTGGCGCGCAATATGGACCTCCAGGTGGAGGAGACTGTGGAGGTTCATGATCCTATCGTAAACATCCTCTCAGCGGATGCCCCATCTAGGGTGGCGTTACCGCTTATCCGCACCATACAGGTGAACGCCACTACCATCTGGCAAACCCCGGCCTCTATTCCACCCACGGCCAGAGGGGTGGAGAGGAAGTACTTTGTGCCCTCAAAAGACCACGAGTATTTGTATACCCATCCCCAGCCGTGCTCACTGGTGGTCTCATCAGTCAATGCACGGGAGCGCCATGGCCAGCAGACCGCTGCGCCCAAATCGAAGGACGCTAAGCGCTTCGATTTGTTCGTACGCAAGGTCTATTCTGCGGGAGGGCTCCAACTTCGAGCGGCTAATCAGCAGGCGCTCCTGAGCCGCTACAGTTTTAACTCTTGGTCCTCGATGGGGAAATTTAAGGAGCTGGTTCCCCAGGAATCGAGGGAAGAGTTCGGGGCCTTGGTCGAGGAGGGTAAGCGGGTGGCACGTACCTCCCTGCAAGCCTCCCTCGACGTAGCGGACTCGGCCGCTAGGACCCTGGCTTCGGGGATAGCCATGCGCCGAATCTCCTGGCTCCAGGTGTCAGGCCTGCCACCAGAGCTGCAGCAGACCCTGCAGGATCTACCATTTGAGGGCCAAGGCCTCTTTTCGGAGAAGACAGACTCGAGGCTCCAGAACCTAAAGGACTCCCGAACAATGATGCGCTCCCTGGGGATGCATGTCCCAGGGCCTCAGCGCAGACCCTTCAGGCCCCAGCCTCAGAGGTTCTACCCTCCCCCGCCTCGTCCGAGACAGGATTTCGCCAGACGGCGGGGTCGAGGCGGCAGGCGAAGGTCAACCGGCCCTCAACCCGGTCAAAACCAGGGCCAGCCTAGGCCACCTTCAGGGCCTAGGCAAAACTTTTGAAGGTGCGGTCGAGGACGGCACCTCAACCGGTACCCAGGATTCAACTCCCCCCTTCCGGGATCGCCTCTCCCGTTTCCACCATGCTTGGTCCCTTATAACATCGGACCGTTGGGTCCTTCGCACGGTGGAGAGGGGATATGCCCTCCAGTTTTCCTCGCCCCCCCTCTCCCTCCCCGTCCCTCTTCAGGGACCCTTCTCACGAGCAACTCCTTACGCAGGAGGTTTTTGGGCTCCTTGCTATGGGGGCCATAGAGGAGGTTCCATCGGAGCTAAGGGGCAGGGGGTTTTATTCCCGCTACTTCCTGATCCCTAAGTCGAAAGGGGGTCTACGGCCCATCTTAGACTTGCGCGGACTCAACAAATTCATAGTAAAGTTGAAGTTCCGCATGGTATCACTGGGGACCATTATCCCTTCACTGGATCCTGGAGACTGGTTCGCCGCCCTCGACATGAAGGACGCATACTTTCACATAGCAATCTATCCGCCTCACAGGCGCTTCCTGCGATTTGTAGTAAACAGGGTGCACTACCAATTTGCAGTTCTTCTCTTCGGCTTGTCCTCGGCTCCCAGAGTGTTCACAAAGTGTCTGGCAGTCGTCGCGGCCTGCCTTCGTCGACAAGGGGTACAGGTGTTCCCGTACTTGGACGACTGGCTGGTACGCGGCCGCACCAGGGACCAAGTTCAGGCTCAGGTCCACATAGTGACGCACACTTTCCACGAGCTGGGCATTCTACTCAACAGAGAGAAGTCCACTCTAGTACCAACTCAGAGAATAGAGTTCATTGGAGCAGTCCTGGACTCCAGAAGTGCCCGAGCCATCCTGCCAGACATCCGGTTTCATACCATCTCAAGCATCATTCAAGGACTCAGAGCTTTTCCGATTACCACCATAAGGACGTGCCTTGCCCTCTTGGGCCACATGGCCTCGTGCACCTACGTAACCAGGCACGCCAGGCTACGGATTCGTCCACTGCAGGCTTGGGTATCATCGGTATACCGTCCTCACCGGGACGACCTGAACATGGTAGTCACGGTTCCGTCCTCGGTCTTGGCCTCCCTCACCTGGTGGACGGATCGCACGGTGGTCTGTGCAGGAGTGCCCTTTCACGCCCCACAACCCTCCCTCCACCTAGTCATGGACGCTTCATCTCTGGGATGGGGCGCTCACCTCGGGGAGCACCATACCCAGGGCCTGTGGTCCGCGTCCCAACTAGCCCTACACATCAACGTCCGCGAGCTGATGGCGGTGCGCCTAGCCTGTCAGGCATTCCTCAACTTCCTACACGGCCGTTGCATGCTGATTCTCACCGACAACACCACGGCCATGTTTTATATCAACAAACAAGGTGGAGCCCACTCATCGCTCCTATGCCAAGAGGCCATTCGCCTGTGGGACTTCTGCATCGCCCACTCGATACATCTCACAGCATCGTTCCTTCCTGGAGTCCAGAATACGCTGGCGGACCGTCTCAGCAGGTCCTTCCAGACGCACGAGTGGTCGATTCGCCCGGACATCATCTATTCCGTCTTCCAGAGGTGGGGATTTCCCCAGGTCGACCTCTTCGCATCTCGGGCCAACAGGAAGTGCCAGGCATTCTGCTCCCTACACGGGCGAGCCCCGGGCTCTCGGTCAGACGCCTTCCTTCTATCATGGAAGGACCACCTGTTCTACGCCTTTCCTCCATTTCCGCTGGTCCACAGGGTGCTGCTCAAGATCCGCAGGGACCACGCACGGGTAATTCTAGTCGCTCCCGCTTGGCCGAGGCAGCACTGGTACACCACACTGCTGGAGCTTTCAGTACGAACGCCGATCACGCTCCCCTTGAGTCGGGACCTCATCTCCCAGGACCACGGCTGGCTGTGTCACCCCGACCTGCAGTCACTCCACCTCACGGCGTGGATGCTTCATGGTTGAGTCGGACAGAGCGACAATGCTCGCAGGCTGTCCAGCATGTTCTGCTGGGGAGTCGAAAGCCCTCTACGTGGACCACTTATCTAGCCAAGTGGAAGCGGTTCTCCTGTTGGTGTGAGCAACGAGCTACGTCTCCCTCGCAGGCACCTATCCCTTTTATACTGGAATATCTCCTGTCCCTAAGACAGCAAGGCTTGGCGATATCTTCAATCAAGGTTCACCTCGCTGCCATTTCGGCTTTCCACCCAGGAGAACTCACGTCCTCGGTCTTCTCTAACCCGATGGTCGTTAGATTCCTCAAGGGCTTAGACCGGCTGTACCCACAGCAACGACAGCCGGTTCCGATGTGGGACCTCAACCTCGTTCTCTCCAGGCTCACAGGGCCTCCGTTTGAACCATTGGCGACCTGCTCACTCCTGTACTTATCCTGGAAGACAGCCTTCCTTGTAGCCATCACATCAGCACGGCGCGTCTCAGAACTCAGGGCGCTGACGTCCGAGCCCCCTTACACGGTGTTCCATAAGGACAAGGTGCAGCTTCGCCCCCATCCGGCCTTTCTTCCCAAGGTAGTTTCTCCTTTCCACGTGAACCAGGATATATTCCTCCCGGTCTTCCATCCGAAACCACACGCTACTCGTCAAGACCAGCGTTTACATTCTTTGGACGTTCGCAGGGCCCTGGCTTTCTATATTGACCGTACAAAGCCATTTAGGAAGACGACGCAACTCTTCGTTGCGGTGGCCGACCGGATGAAAGGCTCACCGGTCTCTTCACAGTGCCTGTCCTCTTGGATCACGTCCTGTATTCGTGCTTGCTATGACCTGGCCGGTGTACCGACGCCACGCCTCACCGCTCATTCCACGAGGCCCCAGGCCTCCTCGACTGCCTTCCTGGCTCAAGTCCCGATCCACGACATCTGTAGAGCCGCAGTGTGGTCATTGGTCCACACATTTGCTACTCACTATGCGCTGGTGCAACAATCCAGAGACGATGCTGCTTTCGGGTCAGCGGTTCTGCACATAGCAATGTCTCGCTCCGACCCCGCCTCCTAGGTGGGGCTTGGGAGTCACCTAACTGGAATGGATATGAGCAAGCACTCGAAGAAGAAAAGACGGTTACTCACCGTTGTAACTGTTGTTCTTCGAGATGTGTTGCTCATATCCATTCCAAACCCGCCCCCCTTCCCCACTGTCGGAGTAGCCGGCAAGAAGGAACTGAGGGGGCGCTGGGTCGGCTGGGGTATATATCCAGCGCCATGAAGGCGCCACTCCAGGGGGCTCCACAGCCGACCCACCGAGGGTTGCTAGGGTAAAAATCTTCCGACGATCGTGCACGCGGCGTGCGCACACCTAACTGGAATGGATATGAGCAACACATCTCGAAGAACAACAGTTACAACGGTGAGTAACCGTCTTTTCTTGAAATACATCAGGAGCAAGAGAAAGACAAAGGAAAGTGTAGGTCCTTTACTTAGTGTGGAAGGAGAGCTAATAACTGAGGACATCAAGAAGGCTGAGGTATTTAATGTCTATTTTGCTTCAGTCTTCATTAAAAAGGTCAAATATGATCAAATACTTACCACAATTAAGATTAACAACAATGGGAAAAGAACACAAAGCCAAAACAGAGAGAAACAGGTTAACAAACAATGATCTTTGAGAACTCATTGAGGTCCCAGAAGTCTAGATAATGGCAAACATAGTACCTATCTTTAAAAGGGGAACAAAGAGGAGCCAGGGACTTATAGACCAGTCAGCCTAACTTTGAAACTTGTAAAGTTACTGGAACAAATTATTTTTAAAAATCAGTTTGTAAGCCTCTTGAGGATAATAGGGTTATAAGGAATAGCCAGCATGGATTTATGAAGGACAAATCATGTCCAACCAACCAAGTTTCTTTCTTTGACAGGGTTTTTGGCCTGGTGGATAGGGGTGAAGCAGTAAACTTCATATATCTTGATTTTTAGTAAGGCTTTTGACACAGTCCCACATGACATTTTCATAAGCAAACTAGGGAAATGTGGTCTAAAATAAATTACTAATAAAGTGGGTGCACCACTGGTTGAAAGACTGTATTCAGAGTTATCAATGGCTTGCTCTCAAACTGGGAGAGTGTATCTTGTGAGCGTCCCTCCGAGTATGTCTACACTGTAATTAAATACCTGTGGCTGGCCTGTGTCAGTTGACTTGGGCTCACAGGGCTTGAGCTACAGGGCTGTTTAAGTGTGGGGTAGTTTTTTGGTTTTTTAGAAAACCAAAAAACTTCAAAACTTTAATTTTTTTATATGAAGTATTCCCCTCCCCCCAAAAGTTGTCAGGAAATGGCCAATTCAATTAAACAAAAGCCATTTTCCACTGAAAAAACACTGAAAAATGTTCAGTATGCTTTATTAGTGGACCCCAGTACAGCATCACAAGATACAGCTTGTGAAGTGGGATGCATGCAGAAAAAGCTGTTGTTGTAACAGCAGTAGTGTACTACTGTACTGTTCTGAAGATGATTAACAGGAGCAATGTCCACTTCGACAATGCAAAATTTGAAAGGTTCTCCTTATGATAGTTAAACAGATTCAGGTTCATAAAGTTTATTTCATCTACAACTGTTCTACACCAGAGTAACTCCATTGACTTCTGTGGAGTTACTGCTTATTTAATTGGTGTAAGTGAGATCGGAATTAGATCCTGTAAGTATAATATGGCTTTACACTGAACTTTATGTGGGCTAGCTACAGAATAGCTCTCATAATGGACAGTCCAGCTCTGTCTCCTTTAAGTTTTGTTGTTGTTTGTTTTTGTTTGACTCTACTGTAGTTCAGAGTTTCTTCAAGATGGAATTACCATCTTTCTCAGCAACTTTCCATATGTGATGTACTTATATGATATTCTTGCAATCTGTGACATAAGCACTACCCCGAGCATGTGTTATTGTATCTCCCTCTGTGGTAATGTTTCATCTTTATGTGGTTTTTTTGTTGTTGTTGTTAATCTTGGGACCTCTGCTGTGTGGTATGTTTCTGTAATCTTAGCTTTACTTACATTTAGCTTCACTGGGGATTTGGGTTGTCTGGTCTCTATGGAATGTGTTTTACCAGTATACCCCAGCTTTTAAACAAAAATTGGTGTTTCATGATAGGTAATAAAATTGCACCCTCTGTCTTTGAAAAGTTGAGTGCAGTCCTACTCTGAAAAGTGCCTGTAAAAATATAATGGGCCTCCCCATTATATGATGTCCATATCAGTTGGTTCATTTTACAGGTAAAAGATGGCTTTTCTAGCTGTCAGTGCTTCAAACTCAATATTCCACAGGCCTTGTGTGGGTCCTCTGTATGCAGAGCCACAGAAGGTCACTGCAGGATGGAGTTCACGGGGTGGGAGGACATCTTCTTTGAATCCAGAGCCACTAACAGATAGGAGTCCTTGGTACAGAGTCAGAGAGAAAAGCAGGAAGTTCTGGAACTGGTGTTGAGGCACAAGGCCTCCTTGCTGCTAGCCCTGTTCTCATTCCAGGAGGGACAAGTCACCATCCTCCACAAAACAGTCTGAGGTAAACTGCATGAGGTTTCCCTCCAAATTTTTCTCCCTTCCCTTATGATCTTATTTTTGGACAGGAAGGGGAAATTGAGCCTTAGATTCTTTATATAACCATGGTAGCAGATGGGCCATGTGGTAGATTCACCCTTTTAATACAGGGAGGTTTTTTCCGTCCGTATTTTAAGAAACAACCTCACTCCATAATAACTAAATAAATTCAGTAAATAACAAACAGTACGACTGAGTACAGTAAAATAGTTTGAAAAGCATGAAGTCACTTAGAGGATGCATAAATATAATGAGGTTTCAGTCATGGTGTAATGGAGAAAATATTCAATGGACTATCAAGGTTTTCTGTGCTAATCATTCACCATTTCCAGTCTAACACTTGCTCCAAAGTCAGTTGCTACAGAAAACATAAAAACATAATAAAACTCACTACTCTTCAGAGTGGGAGCAGAGTGCACTCGGGTGCTGCTGATCAGATGCCACAAAACCCTCTAGAACAAAAATACAACCTTCTAGTATTGTTACCAAGACCAATGGGATGGCCTGAGGGTCGTGTTTTTCAGCCTGCTGTTGCACTAAGAGTATGTCTTCACTGCAGAGTTAACTCGAGCTATCTACACTGGCATGACTTCTCTTGAGTTAGCCTACCTTGAGAATGGCCACACTACAAAACAACACTTGTGTAGCTGTCTCCACACTGACGCTGCACTCACTCGTGTGGTGATAAGACATCTGGGGGCATATCGCAGAGTTCTTTATGCTGCAGTAAGATGAGCCGTTCTGAATTATTTCCCAATGAATTGTGGGAGAACTTGTCTATCCTTTCTGGGCACACGAGGGGGATTGTGGGAAGGCACTGGGGGACTAGTGGAACTAGCCTATGTCCACACAAGAGTGGTCACATTAGCAGCTGATGAGTTGTACTGAGTTTTAGCTTATTCCTCTTGATGGGCCAGCCAACATGAGAGTTAAAATCACTAGCATGCTCAAGATACGGGCTTTAAAAAAATTTTTGGGGGTAATATTTGCAAGTACTGGGACTGGCAAGTAAGGGTTCTTTTTGTGGGGATGGGACTTGAGTTATAACTTTGTAGCTGTAAGGCGGTTGCGGTTCTCTCCCTGCCTGTCAGGGTGGGAGACCACGCTTCCTCGCTGCAATGCTCCTAGAGTGACACTGTTCGGGGGAATTAGCTGACAGTTAATAGATCCAAGCCTGCAGTCCAGGCCAGGCAGCAATTGGGTCTGTGAGCCCCGGCCCTCAGCCAGAGCGGAGCAGCACACAGTTAATGGGTCTGGCCCGCAGTCAGGCAGGGTAGCGGTAAGTCTATAAGCCCGGAGCCCTCAATCAGGGCAGGACCATAATCAGTTAATGGCTGTGGCTTGCAGTCAGGCAGAGCAGCAGTGAGTCTATCTGCCCGGGGCCCTCAATTAGGGTGGGGCAGCAATCAGGTAAGGGCTCTGGCCTGCCATCAGGTAGAGCCACACAGCAGTCTAGGGGAGATTAGCTCCCTGGTGGGAGACCCAGGAAAACCATCTGGCATCCTAGCTTGGGCAGGTGCCAGACCAATGCAGGCCTCCTGGCCTAAAGGTGGGGAGGCTGCCACCCCCACGGGTGGGGTGGCAGGGGTAGGGGGACGCAGGCCCACCTGACTCCACTGCATCCCAGCCCAGGGCCCTAACAGTGGCAGAATGATCCACTGCGGGGTCAGCGGGGAAATCCGTCGGCACCACGCTGTCTGTCTGTCAGTCAGTAACACAGCTGACTCCTCTTTGGCTTTCCTGGGCTCTTTCCTTCACTCCCAGTCAGGGGGTACCTGGGTTCTGGGGTTGTCGTTAATCTCACCAGGGTAAACGGCTAGTGGCAGCCCCAACAGCTCCTTGATGTCCCCGATGTCTGGCAGCTCTGGCAGTCCCTCCCAGTCTCTGGCACTATAGTGGCCTCCGTCAGGTCTGGGCTTCAGCAGCGGGAGGGAGACGTTTTGCTCCTCTGGCAGCTCTCCCCCAACTGAGCTGGAGGGCCTGGCTTTTATATTTCTGGTTCCTGACCTGCCCCTCTGCTTCCAACGGGGTGGCTGCGGGTGTCCCAGATCTGCCCACCAGGGAGCGGTCACAGTTCTCTCCCCATCCATCAGGGAGGGAAACCACGTCCCTCGCTACAGTAGCAAAGACAAGCCCTGAGCATTTCTTTCTGATCTACTCTCATTCTAATCACTTGTTAATGGCTGTATTGGAATTCCCCTTCATAATCAGAATTGAGGGGGGCGGGAAGTACAAAGAAATAGCCAACATAAGCCACCTCCCACTCTGTCCCAAAAAATTAAAATTGAAAATAAGTCCACCAACAACCATTTGTTTTATGGTAACTGGCTAATGTGATACAGAACTTGGCATGCTATAACAGCAACTGGAATGAAGATACTATCATAAAATCAAATAAATCTTGACTTTATTAAAACCGGCTTAATAAGATCAATGTTTTTTCTTGGCCAAAATGTAAATTATGTAATAAAATGTGTCTTATCCCCCAGGGTTGTTTCCACGCTCCATTAACAGGTTATAGCAAGCTTTAAGTATGCATCATGATATTTTGTGTACCTGGGAATAAGGAACAGAGCGTCCTTCTAAAGATTGTATGTACATATGTCTGGTATGATCTTGCCTAAACAATTCACACCATTACCTAACCAATCTTAGCAAAAGCTAGAGGAAGAGATGCCATGAGTTATAAACAAACACATCTTTCCTTTTAAACAACGGCTGTTTCCACTTACCTAATAATTAGCATTTCAGTAAAACTGCTAACAAAATTGCTTAATATTCCTTTATCCTTACAGGAAAAAAAGGGAATTCAATTATATGAAGTAAAACATTGGTCTCAGTTTCTTAATTTTGTAGAGAAACAGACTTTTACAGGGCTAGATGACCCAATCTATTTGTTTAGATTTGTCTGCCTTGATTTCTCTCCCATTGAGTCCTGCGCCCCTTGGGTGTTTAGCCACTGATTTTCATAGACTTCAGTGAGAACAGGATTAGGATCTAGGGGTAAAATTTTCTAAAGCACCTAAGTGACTTAGGAACCTACGTTCCATTGACTTTTGATGGGACTTAGGTTCCTAAATCATTAGGCACTCTTGAAAATTTTACCTAAAGCCTTTGGACCATATATAACCCGTCTTGTACCTTCTTGTAATCTCTTTGACCATATGATCCTGCTGCCTTTGGTCTTACGTGATGTGGTATTTCTGTTAGGAAAAAGTAAGTTATTCTTTAAATACATGATAATGTAAATAATCACTGCTACCTTAAAGAACATATACTTATGAGAACAATAAAAATGGAAAATGCCAGGCCGGCTTAGTGGGAAACCTAGCTTTGTGTACTGAGTTCAGTCCTTCACTAGGCAGGATGAGTATGCTCTGGAGGCAGAGTACTCTGTCCTGAGGGGAGGAAGTGTCTTGTGTCCCTTCTCATAGTGGAGAAACAGCTTTGCAGGTTACAGGGGAAGCCACATCCATGGTTGAGAAGCAGGGTTAGTGTTGCACATTTCTGGGCCAATGGAAAAAGAACAAAGGGGGAAAAAAGGAAGTATCCTAAATTAGTGGTTCTCAATCAGGGGTATACGTGCCCCTGGGGTATGCAGAAGTCTTCCAGGGAGTATATCAACTCATCTGGCTATTTGCCTAGTTTTACAACAGGCTACATAAAAAGGACGACTGAAGTCAGTACAAACTAAAATTTCATACAGACAATGACTTGTTTATACGGCTGTATATACTATACACTGAAATGTAAGTACAATATTTATATTCCAATTGAGGTATTGTATAATTATATGGTAAAAAGGAGAAAGTAAGCAATTTTTCGGTAATCGTGTGCTGTGACACTTCTGTAGTTTTATGTCTGATTTTGTAAGCGAGTAGCTTTTAAGTGAGGTGAAACTAGGTGGGTATACAAGAGAAATCAGAATTCTGAAAGGGGTACAGTGGTCTGGAAAGGTTGAGAGCCACTGTCCTAGATGACCTCCTGAAATGAAAACCTCATTATGTTGGCACTTACACCAAAGCTCCTGGGTAACTTGGTGTTGTACTGAACAGTAATATTGAGACTCTACATATTTGCCACTCATCTGTATATGGGTTTCCTGTTGGATGTGGCAGCTCATTGGAAATACAGTTGGAGGCATTATAGCTGCTCCTGTAGCTTGGGAACTATCCTCAGGCTGCTCCCATACAATGAGATCTACGCTGTTGCTGGAGTTTTAATCTAACAGGAGGCTCTGAACCCTGTCTTTTTAACATCGTGGTATTTTCTATAAGGTTATTTGGAAGCCAGATATTTTAATGTCAGGGGCATGTTTTCTTTATTATTTTCCTAAGTAACAACATATACGTTATAAATCACTTTATATATAAAATGATAGTCTCGTAAATACTTGATTCACCTACTGTGACAGTTTCTAAAATCCTTAAATATCGATTATCATAAGCTTGAATTAACAAGTAGACTGAGTGCTCCATCTTGCATGAAAACCTAGAAGGAGCTAAAAGGTAGGACATTTCTGTGAAGTTTTCCTCACACATTACTTTTGAATTGTTCTACTGTAGAAGGGGACAAAGTTTGCTCCCATCCTGTGGATCCAGCCCTGGGTCTGACCCCCCAAACTCTGTGGAGCCTGAGGTGGGGCCATTTACATGAAGCCCCCGTATCTCTGTACCTAGCTCTGCCAGTCCCTGCAAGCTTGTCCCCTTCATTGACAGTTTAGCTCCAATGGAACCAGGCAGTCAGCGCTTCTCCAGCTGTCATCAACACTGGGTACCCCTTGAAAAGGGGATCCCCATCATTAAGCTTCTTGGAAAGGAATCTTGAGGAATATTCACAGTGGTATTGGTGAAATGATGCTCATTCTGCTCACCTAACCCCAACCACTCCCCACTATTTAGAGCTCCACAGAGTATTTGATGTGGGCAAGGCAGAGACTCTGGCACACAGGCAGCTGACTACCCCTCTGCTCTGCCTGGAAGGAGTGTGACCCACACCTAGAGGATGCCTGCCACATGTAGAATGCTGGGTCATGATAAGACCCCAAACACGTTTCACTGTCCTGAGTAAAAGTGCAGTAGTATTGTGCATACACAGGTTCCATTCATTTTAATACATTGATCTTTTATAATATTATTGCTATTTCTCTCTCTCAACAATACTGTTCCCTACACTAGCCCTAATTGTCTGTAAGAAAACTTAGCTTCGCATCCCAACTGCTGTTGCTTTCATGTGGAATGCTGTCATAGTTGCCTTCAGTCATGTTCTGTAATGCAATCCATTTCAGATCTCTTGGGGTGTTGAGATCCAGGAACTCATTACTAATCAGTGTGCTGTAATTCTCTCTCTCTCTCTCGCTTGCACACCTATAGGGTTAAGTGTCTTATTTCCAATTATACTCAACGCCTTTTTAATTTTCCATAATAAACGGAAGCGTGTAATTATTATGCAGTTTTTTTATTTTCCACATCTTCCAGTACAGACAGTAATCAATAATCTTCTATTGTGTATCTTACTATCTAAAATCATAAACCAAGGCTATTATAAAACCACAATAAATAATTTACTGATTTCCTTTCAGCTTCAGAATATATTTATTTCAATATGTTTTGAGATGTAATATTTCTCTGGAGGAATTTATTTAGTGTAGTTTTCTAATTTGATTGGATCAAGGAAGTGAAGTCTGCCCATTTCAGATGCATGCAGGCGGTTTAATGCATTAGGGAGATGTTTATCTCTCTGTGTAGGTGTGTTTAATATGTTTTGCCTAATTGTATTTCCTCTTCACTACCTAAGAATTTCTTAATGGGATTAATCTTTCTAGCCCTACCCTCCTGGTTTTCATTGTGCTACACATAATTTAATTATACAGTTGTAATGCTTTTCTACTCCAAAAGAAACTGTGCATATCAAGAATATTATTTGATAAATACTTGGGGCCAAACTCTGCATTGGTTTACACCACAGCAGCCTTGTTACTCCATTAGGATTGCACTGGGTGAAAAATTTTAGGTCTCACAGTAAAACCATAGTGTCTCGAATATATGTGAATCAAAACTTCAATGGGAGTTGCATGTGCAAATCTGAAATCATACTATGATTTGTCCTGTACTAATTTAACATAAGAACAGCCATACTGGGTCAGATCAATGGTCCATCTAGTCCAGTATCCTGTTTTCTGACAGTGGCCAATGCCAGGTGCTTCAGAGGGAATTAACAGAACAGGTAATCAAGTGATCCATCCCCTGTTGTCCATTCGCAGCTTCTGGCAAACAGAGGCTAGGGACAATTCAGACTATAGTTTTGCATCCCTGCCCATCCTGGCTAATAGCCATTGATGGACCTGTTCTCCATGAACTTATCTAGTTGTTTTTTTAACCCTGATATAGTCTTGGCCTTCACAACATCCTTTGGCAAAGAGTTCCACAGATTGCCTGTGTGTTGTTTGAAGAAATACTTCCTTTTGTTTGTTTTAAACCTGCTGCCTATTAATTTCATTTGGTGACCCCCCCCCCAGTTCTTGTGTTATGAGAAGGAGTAAATAAGACTTCCTTATTTACTTTCTCCACACAAGTCATGATTTTATAGACCTCTATCATATTCCGCCTTAGTCGTCTCTTTTCCAAACTGAAAAGTCCCAGTCTTATTAATCTCTCCTCATATGGAAGCTGTTCCATACCCCTAATCATTTTTGTTGCCCTTTTCTGTACCTTTTCCAATTCCAATATATCTTGTTTGAGATGGGACAACCAGATCTGCACGCAGTATTCAAGATGTGGGCATACTATGGAGTTATATAGAAGCAATATAATATTTTCTGTCTTATTATCTATCCCTTTCTTAATGATTCCCAACATTCTGTTAGCTTTTTAGACTGCTGCTGCACTTTGAGTGGGTGTATTCAGAGAACTATCCACAATGACTCCAAGATCTCTTTCTTGAGTGGTAACAGCTAATTTAGATCCCGTCATTTTATGCGTGTACTTGGAATTATGTTTTCCAATGTGCATTACTTTGCATTTATTAACATTGAATTTCATCTGCTATTTTGTTGCCCAGTTACAACGGGACCTCACAGAATTTGGGTAACTCTTCGCAGTCTGCTTTGGACTTAACTATTTTAAGTAATTTTTGTATCATCTGCAAATTTTGCAACCTCACTGTTTACCCCTTTTCCCAGATCATTTATGAATATGTTGAACAGTACTGGTTCCAGTACAGACACCCGGAGGATACAACTATTTACCTCTCTCCATTCTGAAAACTGACCATTTATTCCTCTCTTTTGTTTCCTATCTTTTAACCAGTTACTGATCCATGAGAGGACCTTCCCTCTTATACCATGGCAGCTTACTTTGCTTTAGAGCCTTTGGTGAGAGACTGGCTTTCTGAAAATCTAAATACACTATATCTACTGGATCCCCCTTGTCCACACGCTTGTTGACACCTTCAAAGAGTTCTAGTAGATTGGTGGGGCATGATTTCCCTTTACAAAAGCTGTGTTGACTCTTCCCCAACAAATCGACTTCATCTATGTGTCTGATAATTCTCTTCTTTACTATAGTTTCAACCAGTTTCCCTGGTACTGAAGTTAGGCTTACCAGCCTGTAATTGCCTGGATCACCTCTGGAGCCTTTTTTTAAAAAATTGGCGTCACATTAGCTATCCTCCAGTTAGGGTGACCACATGTCCAGATTTTATAGGGACAGTCCTGATTTTGGGGTCTTTTTCTTATATAGGCTCCTATTTACCCCCCCCCCCCCATCCCGATTTTTCACATTTGCTGTCTGGTCACCCTACCTCCAGTCATCTGGTACAGAAGCTGATTTAAATGATAGGTTACATACCACAGTTAGTAGTTCTGAAATTTTACATTTGAGTTCCTTCAGATCTCTTGGGTGAATACTATCTGGTCCTGGTGACTTATTACTGTTTAATTTATCGATTTGTTCCAAAACTACCTCCTAATGACACCTCAATCTGGGACAGTTCCTCAGATTTGTCACCTAAAAAGAATGGCTCAGGTTTGGGAATCTCTCTCACATCCTCAGCCGTGAAGACTGATGCAAATAATTCATTTAGTTTCTCCACAATAGCCTTATCTTCCTTGAATGCTCCTTTAGCATTTCAATCATCCAGTGGCCCTACTGGTTGTTTAGCAAGCTTCCTGCTTCTGATGTACTTAAATGAATTTTTGCTGCTATTTTTTGAGTCTTTGGCTAGCTGTTCTTCAAATTCTTTTTGGCCTTCCTAATTAATTTTTACCCTTCACTTGCCAGAATTTATACTCCTTTCTATTTTCCTCAATAGGATTTAACTTCCACTTTTTAAAGGATACCTTTTTGCCTCTAACTGCTTCTTTTAATTTGTTTAGCCAAAGTGGCACTTTTTTGGTCTTCTTTCTATGTTTTTAATTTGGGGTATACATTTAAATTGAGCCTCTATTATGGCGTCTTTAAAAAGTTTCCATGCAGCTTGCAGGGATTTCACTTTTGTCACTGTACCTTTTAATTTCTGTTTAACTAACTTCCTTATTTTTGTGTAGTTCCCCTTTCTGAGATTAAATGCTACTGTGGTGGGCTGCTGTGGTGTTTTCTGTTCTTTATTAAAAATGGACAGGCATCTGTATGAATTTTTACTCTTGCGCTCAATATTTTAAAAGTAGTAAAAGGGGTCATATCATACCAACCATAGTCCTTAAAAAAAAAAGTCTTTGATTTCAGTGGGGAATTCTGTTTTAAAAATGAGGCACAGCCTGGCCACAAAATAATACTTTGCACTTTGTAATAATTCATATGAACAAATAGCCATGTGATCTGGAAAAGAGGAAAACAAATCAATTCATCATTATAATGAATGGATAGATAGGTAAAGAAAACAACACAGTTAATCTGTATTGCCAAATTTAAACATTCAAAAATCACAAGTCAGGCCTCAACAACATGAGATTAACTTAAATCATGAGTTGTGTGGGGTTTTTTTTTTAGTGCATTTTGTTTTATTTTTATTTGGCTTCTGAGCCTTTAGGGTGCACTTTCAGAGAGACGCTTGAGAAGGCAAAGTAACCACGAAGGCTTATGTGATGGGGTGGGCTACCCTTAAGGGCAGTAGTGCCTAGTGTTCAGCTCATTCTGTTGCCTGGCGTGGCCCTTTAAAGATTTTGAAAGGCCCAATAAAGGACCTAAGGAGGGATAGGGATAGAGATGAAGTGGTTCCAGGAATAATCGGTGGTTGAAAGAAAGATAGGCAGTGTTTCTTTTAAAGGCCTGGGACCAGGTGCCTGGCAGAGTGGGCAGGGCAAGAATCTTCTCTTCCCTAACTAATCAGGGGATGAACTGGGAGAAAATAGCCAGCATAAATGTTGCCTTCTCCCTCACAGCAAGGGCAGACACTGACAGGAGAACGCTGGCCAGCTGAGCCCTCCAGATTGGAAGGCTAATTAGAAAGGGGGTTCAGCTGAAGGAAGATGGCAAAAGCCTTGCAGTTGACTATTCCAAGGCAAGAGACCTGAGACACTAACTCCAGCCCCAGAGAGAGGGCTGAGGGGGAGCGCCTGTTTGGAGGAGGGAGGTATTGGTAAGGAGGGAGGTAAGGTGACAGGCAGAAGGAATGCTCTTAGTACAGTCCAGCTGCCACAGAGAAGGGCTGGGAATGGTCTTTGGGAAAGCATCGTCATAGCTGGCTAAGAAGAAGCTGTGAGGAACCACAGATAAAGGCTAGGATAGCAGAGACAAGAGACCTGGCCAAGATGTCAACAAGTGGGGTAAAGGTAGGAGCAGCTCAGGGAAGTGGGAAAGGGATGGGAGGAACAATCCTTATCCATCTAAAACAGGGTGTTTGTGCTGGAACCCAAAGAAGAGGGTGGGCCTGGGTTCCCCTTGCTTCTCTCCAGACCAAGTGGGGAGTGCATGGGTGTTAAGAGTAAAAATGCCAAACCCAAGCTCCAGATACAGTGGAGTCGCATCTTATGTGGGGGTTAGGTTCTAAAGTCAGTGTGTAAGGTGAAAATCACGTATAGTCAAAATTACCCTTGATAATCCCTTAAATCGCCCATAAAGTATAGTATACTGTACATGGTTTTGTGTATACAACTCTGTACAGTAATATGTATAATGTATACAGTAATTACAGTATATAATAGAGTACATATGCAAAATATAATTTTACAGTACTGTATTTTTAATTACAGGGGGTAACTACAGGGAGTTGTCAGGGCTTGATGTCGATCCAGGAGACTGAGGTGACGGAGAGCTTGGGTGACGGAGAGTGAGTTGTAGACGAAGTGGTTGGCTCTGGTTCAGCTTGAGAAGTTGATTGCGTAGGCTCATCTGCTGTTGGTTGTTTTTCCTTGAAAAACATGGTGATCAGCAACTGTTGCTGTTGTCTCTTGAGCTGCTCAAACATTTCTTGATATGGTCTCAAATCGTCCGTAATACTACGTGTGATTTTGAGGCTTCATTCCATAGAGGGATCGTATTCAGAAATTAAATCATTCAAGTGTTTCGCTGCTTGGAACACTTCAGCAAATTTATGAAGATTCCAACTTGCTGGCTCTTCTTGTTCGTCATCATTATCTTCACCTTCTATAGATGATTTTATCAGTTCCTCTAACTCTTCGTTAGTCAATGTTTCTCTATGGCTCTCAATTAATTCTTCAATTTCTTCCTCAAGGATGTCGATCAAACCATCACCACCCACTTGCCTGGCCACCTGCACAATGTGTTTCACTTCTTTGTCAATAGTCAGGAAACCCTTAAAATCATTCACACATTCTTTCCATAGGTTTCGCCAACATGCATTGTCTGTTTCAGGCTTGATTGCATCTATTGCCTGTTTAATATAAGTGATGCAATTGGCAATGTTGAAGGACTTCCAACACTCCATCACATTAAGATTGGGATCAGCATCCATAGCGCTACGTATCCGTGAGAACGTAAGCCTTGAAACAGCGAATCACGCCTTGGTCGAGAGGTTGGAGGATGGAGGTGGTATTGGGGGGGAGAAAGACGACTTCAACATCGTTATGTGCAAACTGGAGTGCCGCAGGGTGGCCAGGAGCATTGTCTACGATCAGCAACACTTTAAAGTCAAGTCCTTTCTCTTCGAGGTACTGCTTGACCTCCGGAATGAAACACTTGTGGAACCAATCCAGAAATAATGCTGCCGTCACCCAAGCCTTTTTATTTGATTGCCAGAACACAGGCAGGAGATTTTTGTTCTTGCCTTTTAGGGCACGGGGATTTGCAGCCCTGTAGAGCAAGCCCGGCTTTATTAAATGCCCAGCCGCATTGCCACAAAACAACACAGTCACGCGGTCTTTAGCTGCTTTGAAGCCAGGGGCTTGTCTTTCTGATTTCGAAATGTAAGTGCGGTTGGGCATATTTTTTTCCAGAAGAGCCCAGTCTTGTCAGCATTAAAAACTTGTTCTGGAAGATAGCCCTTTTCTTCTATGATTTTCTTTAATTGTTCGGGGTAGGCTTTTGCTGCCTCCTCATTGGCAGATGCAGCTTCACCAGTAGTCTGCAGGTTTTTGAGGTTGAAGTAGTTCCTAAAACTGTTAAGCCAACCTTGGCTGGCTTTGAATTCCTTCTCATCAGAAGGCTATCCCTCTTCGGCAGGAGGTTTGAACCAGCGCGTAGAGGCTATGAGCCTTTTCTCGCAACGTATTGCCATCGATAGGCACACGTTTATGGTTCATGTCTTCCAGCCATAAGTTTAATGCCTTTTCAGTCTTCACTAGAGTCTTATCACACACCTGGCTCGTCACCTTAGCAGTTATTGGAGCACTTGATGCCACAGCTTGATGAATTTCTCTCTCTCAAATCTTGATGGCATGGATGCTAGATTCGTTGCGGCCATATTTACGCGCCACGTTGGAGACCGACATACCATCTCTCAATAAGTCCAACACAGCCAGTTTTTCCTCCAGCGTTGGAACAAATCAGTTTCTTTGGTTGAGCACCAGATGAAGTAGTTGGCTTGTGTTTAGGGGCCATGTTGTTTAAAGATACGTATTTTTCGTACACTAGAATCACACTCAGCACGGCAAGATGCTCACACTATGAGAGGCACGCAGGAACTGAGACCAACTGAGGGAACAGCAGATTCACGTCTCCCATCTCACACTCACTCCGGGGCATACGCTCATTGAGTGGAATGGTGGGTGGAATTGCCCGCACTATTTACAGGTATCTTGTTGTTTTTCTTCTTTTTGCCGAGCGGGTATAGTTGAACTCGCGTAAGTTAAATGCGCGTATGATGCGACTCACCTGTAGATGTCAGGAGACAGACTTGAAGGCCAAGAGTTCCCCAGTTTTGGACTCTTTTTGTTTACACCAGAAGGGGAATGGACTGAGTAGTGACCTCGCTGGAAAATAACAAATTATTGTGGAATTGGAACAGCTAAAGAGGGCACTAAACTGAAAAATAAAATCCCTGCAACACTGTTCCTGAACATGAGAAGACACTCTGGAGGTGAGAGCTAGAAACATACTTAAAAAGTGAAAGCAAAGATTCTCATGAAATGTCTTGATTCTAGCAGCTGGAGCTTTAATATTGCAAGACATGATAGAGTCACAAGAGTTGGCAACACAAACCTAATCTGGGTGTCAAAGTGTCTATATGGTCCTCAGGAAAACAGCACTTGTTCCCCCCCACCCCCACACACACCTCACTTCCGCAAAATTGAAATGGAAGAGTCCCCAACCCATAGGTCAATATCTGCAACTCTAAGGGCTTGTCTACAAGGGAGGTTTAATCTGTAGCTTTTTGCTGTCAGGTAACGCACAGTATGCAAGCTGCAGTAATAGCATGCACACGGGATGGAGCATTCTCATCAATGCGTATGATTGTGTGTACCTGGCAGTGGTTTGCTGTGAACTGATGGTGTGGTGTTCTCAGAAGGTATCCCTTGCTCCTCTGCTTTGTGGCTGAGCAATGGCATTCTGGGATTTTCATGCTGTACAATGGGGGATGCATAGCAGAAGCCAGGCTAGTTTATTTTTTTGAAATTCCAATGATTCTTCTGTCTCTGCCCCTGTACTTTCTTTATGGGCAGGCCAACACCATTTTCGAATTGCTGTCAGTCACCGGGGACCCAACAATGCTCTGCACCACTATGCTGGCAACCTTGAATATGCAGAGGCTGCTTGGGGTGTGTTTCAGCACTCAAAGCTGGATGAATTCTGCTGGGGACTTCACCTGCTGCACCACAGAGCAGATGATGTGGTAGCAGCAGCTTCTCCAGCAGCAGGAGGGTCTTCAGCAGCAGTGGAATCAGGACAGGGTGAGGAGCATACTGAGCAACTGATAGTAGAGGACTGCTTCCAGGAGCAACTTTACAGTGTGCAGTGCTGTTTCTGGGCTCCGAAAACCAGTGCAGATTGGTGGGAAAGGGTTATTCTGCAGACCTGATGACCAGCAGTGGTGAGAGAATTTCAGGATGTGGAAGGAAACCTTTCTGGAGATATTTGTTGCACTGGCCCTGGAGCTACAGTGGCAGCGTACCAACATGTAGTGCCACATACTCCTGGACAAGCAGGTAGCAATTGCCATTTGGAATTGGCCATCCCCGAATGCTACTGATCCATAGTGAACCAATGTTGTGTGGAAAGATAAATGGTTGGGGCCATTGTCATGCAAGAATGTGATGCCGTGGAACAGGTACTGTTGCACTGGGTTATAAAGCTTGGTAATGCTCAGGAGGTTAGTTGGCTTTGCACGCATGGAGTTCCCAGACTATATTAGCCCAAATGGTAAAGCAAACTAGGGTGACCAGCTGTCCCAATTTTATAGGGACAGTCCCGATATTTGGGACTTAATGTTATATAGGCGCCTATTACCCCCCACCACTGTCCCAATTTTTCATACTTGCTGTGTGGTCACTCTAAAGCAAACTTGAACTGAACCCTCTTTGAGGTCAGAACTTCAGATTTGATTCTTTTCTATATATGTTTCTATATGTTTATTTATAATTTATTTATTTAATTTATGTTCTTTTACCATGCTCATCACCATAATATCTGAGCACCTTCCAGTAGTGCGTTAAGTGAGGGTATATCTACATTGCAATAAAACACCTGCAGCTAGCCTGGGTCAGCTGACACGCTGTGGGGCTATAAAATTGCAGTGTAGATATCTATTCTCAGGCTGGAGCCCAGGCTTTGGGGTGCTGTGCAGAGGGTTGGTCTCAGATCCCAGGCTCCAGCCCAAGCCCCAGTGACTACATGGCTCCTTTTAGCCATGCAGCCTGAGCCCTGTGAGCCCAAGTCAGTTGACCCAGGCTCAGAGACTTGGTGCTGCAGGTTTTTTATTGCACTGTAGACATACCCTGAGTGACTATTGTCTGCCCCTGTGGGGGGGCGATGACTCACCGGCGCAGCGCCTCCTGCTGGTCATCTCAGGAATTAGCTCTTTCCAGCCCGGAGCACCCTCTGCAGGCCGGCGTCTCACCTGCCACTGGCCCTGTCCTTCCCAGATCCCGGTGCCCTTTGCCCAGGGGCTCTGCTCACTGCAGTACCCCCTCTCTTTGGGTCTCCCCTCCCAGGGGAACCCCCAACCCCCTGTCCCGACCTTGCCTCAGTGGCTACAGCCAGTCTCCATTTAGCCCCCGCTCCCTGGGGCAGACGGCAGTCTGTAAACAACTCATCATCGGCAAGGGGGGTTGGACCAGCTGCTTCTGCCTATTCCTGGGCTGCCCCTCTGCAGCCCTACTACCCTTTTGTGGGCCCTTAACTCGGCCTGGGGCTTAGCTAGGCTGGAGCTCTCCAGCTCCCTCTGCCCTTCCCCAGCACTGCTCCACCCTAGGTACCCTTCTCAGCTTCCCAGGCAGCGAGTGTGTCCCAGTCTCTGGCCCTCAGCCCTCTTATAGGGACAGCTGTGGCCTGATTGGGGCCTGGCCCCACCGGTGGCTGCTTCCCCCCCCAATCAGCTTAGCATTTCTCCCACCACAGGCCTCTCCCAGGGCTGTTTTAAGTCCTTCAGGACAGGAGCAGGGTGACCACCCTGCTACAGTCCCACATGTAGTCTCATCTCTTCCCCAACAGGAGCAGAGTTGTGCAGGGTAGTGTTTTCGTTTTGGAATTTATTTTTAAGCTATATATGTTGCTCTGTTTGTTACAGAAGGCAAGGTCAAAGAAATGCACTTTCCCTAGGAGCAAAAAGTGGTGAGGTCCATAGTTCTTGGGCGGGGAATTCATTCCACAGTCTTTTGCTGACCCCCAAGAAAGCTGTCTTCTGAGGGAGATAACTTTGTCCCCACTCCCACCCATTATTTCCCCTTTTCACACACCTCTGTATTTCTTGGTTCCATGTAGGACCAGAAACAGAAGTGCAGAAACATCAAGAAAAGTCACTTGTGGTATTTCTGGTGTGACCAGGAGTGTTGGAACTTCCATATGGAAGCTTCTGAGGTTTCCAGCCTTGTTCTGCAGACTCAAGAGGTGCGGGCAGTTTGGGCAAGGGTCAAATAAGCATCTGAACTTTTGGGTGTTTATCTGAACTACATTTGAACGCTGAGCCTTTTCTGGTTTGCCCATCAGTAGCTAATTATTACTAGAACTTTTGTTAACATTCTAAAAGTAGATAAATAATACAATTCAGAAACAAAGAACCCTAACAAAAACATTGTAATTAACCCTTTGATGCTGGCTCAATGTTTCAGAATGGATGTTCTTTGCAACAGATAGTGTACCTGGAAATATGTTTTAATGAAATTGATCACATAGTATCTCTTCTCTATAGCAGATCAGGGAAATGTGGTTTATTATTTGTATTCCTGTAATGCCTAGGAGCCCTAGACAAGACCCCATTGTGCTAGGTGCTGTACACATACGGAACAAAAAGACAGTCCCTGCCCCTAGGAGCTTACACAGTTGAATAAAGGGAAACTTGGAAAATATAGACGCAACAGGCCATAGTCTGATCACTCTCTCATACCTTTGCATACCAGGACTGACGCTATGAAGTTAATGGAGTCACTCTGGTGTACAGCCAATCTAAAACAACAATCCAGCCCAGTATTTCTGAAGCTGCAGCTGCGTCGTCATTGTTTTAACATTTTATATTGTGGCAGAGCCTCAACAAGGTTCAAGTCTTATTGTTCTGAGCATTGTACAAACATATAGAAAATGACAGTCCCTGACCCAAAGAGCTCAACGGCTACATGACAAGACATAACAAGTGGATGAGACAAACAAGGGGGTAAAAGATGGTAGGTTACAGAAAGAATAGGATGTGAATCAGCCAGGAGCCATCTAAAATCATTAAAATAATGATTGAAATCCTTAAAAGTGGGACTTTCATCATGACTAAAACTGTCCTTGGGTTCCCTTCTTAAAAAAAAAAACAATTTACAGTAAATTATTTAATTAAACAAAACATTACTGGTGATGCATGACTTAGCTACTATTTACTACCCTGATGGTGACGTTAAAGTTTAACACAATAACAGCTTGGCGCACAGAGAGAACGGTTTCCACCCACATGGATAAATATTGATCACAGTGATAAAGAAGAACAAACAGTCTGATGGCACCATATAAAAGAAAATGAACCTGATATGGTAGGTTTGTTTTTACTGTGTAGTAAAAGAAAGTTAGTCTTTCAACTAAGAACAGGGAAGGGCAAAGGATAGCTTATCAACACGTGGTTTATGGGATAATAAATGCTCCGACTTCAAACTTAATAGACACATGTTGGCTGTACACAAAACCAAATAGACGTCCGAGGCGAAATCTTGGCCACATTGAAATCAGTGGGAGTTGGGCACCCGAATACCTTTAAAAATCTGGCCCTAAGTGCTTGCTTAAATCCTTCCCCATTCAATAAAGCACAAGTGCTTTATTGAGTCGGGGCCTTTGTTGTTTGAATTAATTCAAGCTTTTACCAAATTGAAAAACTGTTTATTGACAGTGTGATTCTTTTAGCTTCTATTTGGCATTTCTGTTTCATTTTGTTTGAATATTTCCATTCATATGGGCCCTGATCCTGCAGCCTGCAATGAGCAGTCCCTGTATCAGTGCAGACCCCCACTGACTTCAGTGGGAGTCCACGTGGATGCAAGTGTGTCCACCTGCCTGGATTGGGTTGCAGGGTCAGGGCCATAAGACATATCTAAGCTCTCAGAAAGAGTCAATGTGCTATTTACACCCCAGAGAAGTGAACTTATATGCTTGTGTACACTTCATTGTGTCAGAAACTTCCATTTTAGGGCATGTGTAACACACTTGAAGCACAAGCCCTTTCCCCTGCCCCTCCCCCCTTCGCCGATATGTTTTTTTAGAACATCAAGAAAGTTACTGTTAACTTACCAGGGGATCTTCCAATCAATGAAACTTAGAGCCAGACTTTCAAAAGACAGGGATCCGTGCATGCACAAAACATGAGCATAAACTTGTGCACACTTGCATCTGAAAAATGAAGCAGTTATATGAGCAAATTGGTATTCAGGTGCTAATGCATATGCTCATATTAATTGTGCATTTTTTATATAACTACAGCTTGCATAGTCAGTTGCAGTTCTACATGCAAACATGGCCACACAGTGTGTATTTTCTGACACAGACCATTTTAAAACATTTGTCCCTTGCTTTCATAATGGATATAATAAAGTAACATTGCAGAAACCATATTCGTTTTCTGATGCTTTATATTATGTTCTATATGAGGAAGGAATATCTTTAGGGGTTGATACAGTGGAATCCAGTAAAAGCATTTCCACTGAAAACTTGTAAAGCAAATTATTTTGCCCTTCAATGTTTTTAAGACTATAGGAAGGTTGAGATTCCATTCCTGAAGATTTTATTTATACCCTTAGCTGGTTTGTCTAACAGCTGAATCACTTCACCACCCTCTCAAGACTACCCTTGAAACTGACAATAGGTACGTTCAAAAGTTTAGTTATTGATTGTGGTATTGTAAGAATATTGTTGCTACTGTACTTTGACCAATATACACTATATAATAACTTGGAAATAATTGGTTTAATTCAGCTATAGAAGTGAAAAATCTGCATCTGTGTTGGCTTTGGCATATGAAAACATTTTTGGTTGCAAACAGATCCTGTTAGCTGATTTGCTGATACATGGTAAATAGAGGCAATTTTTAAAAGCTCATGGTCAATGGAGCTATGCCATTTGCACCAGCTGAGGACCCAGCCTCTGCTTTTACTTACACAGAAAAAATGGACACTAGAAGATTGTTAAGTGGAGCAATGTTACTGAGACACTGTAAAGGCCGATTGGTGGTAAACATACAAATGGGGATGCAGTGAGGGGAGAAAAAAGGAGTAGTCGTGTGTTCCACTGGAAAAATATCTAAGAACTAAAGGATCGCTAGATATATTTCAAAAATGTAAGTGTGGGTGGAGAACTCTTATCCACAAATGCTGACCTGTGGTAATGCATAATAAGTGCAGTGCTTACATTGCCTTTGTCTCCAAAGGAGCTTCAATGGGACAGGTTTTGGTGTGGCAGGGAGGTGGAGCTCTCCCCACCCACTCCTTGTGGGGTGGGGTGGAGCTGCTGAGCGTAGGAAGCACATACAAATGAGTCCTGCCTAGCCTTTCCCTCCCACTCTTCCAGATAGTCCTCTGTGCATCCTGCATCTCTTTCTCTCCCTGTGGAGAGAGAATAGGTTTTAAAACTGTCACTCCACTATATAGTTAGTACCTTTCTGGGGTACTGGTGATCTCTGGGTGATGGAGGAGGTGGGGGAAGTCTTTCTTTACTGTTTTGAAGCTGTCAGACAGGAGTTAAGGTGTCTGAATCTTCTAAACGTTTTCCATGTATGACTGAGAACGGAAAAGACTCAGCCCCCTCCCAGCAGCAAGGGAGGCACTGCACACACATCGTACATCACAGACATCATCCTAAAGGGCACTGCTAGTATTTTGTCCCATGAGAATGAGACAGGCATGAAGTCATAACAGGTCCTCTGAATGATGTCCAGCACCCTCTATCAACCATCTTATAGCTTGTTGAAAAATGTGCTATTTCTCTGCTCTACCGTCTCTTGTAACCTAACTAAATGAACAACTGTAATGTCCTCTAGAGTTTTTTTGTTGGTTAACAATGTCACCTGCTCCTTTCAGGAAGGCCAGAATCAAGAAACCCCTATTAAAATACATTAAAAAAAAACCCCTTCAAGTGTAATGTACAAGTACAGGCATGTTAAATACTGTTAATTCAGCTATGATGCACTAGCAAACTCTGGTTTTAGATCTCTAGTTTAGATCTGAGGGAATCTTCGGTGCAGCAGAATGCTACTTTTTTAAAAAAAGGCAAAATAAAGTTTGGAATACTACCATAAATACTGATGATGATATCCTCAGTGTTCATCACAGCAGAAAACTGAGTTACCCTAAACCAAAGGGGCTTACATGTACAAAGCCCTATTAGTAACTCTGAGTGACTGTGATTAGCCACTGAGTAACATCTGGTAAGCATATTTCTCAGTCAATTTGAACACGATGTTTTGCTATGTAGGTTACAAAAGTATAGAAGGTTTGTACTTACATTTTTCTATACTGCTAGGCTCCATAAAAAAGACCCCCCACCCCTGCTCAAACATAACCAGCTTTGAAAATCAGTCTTTGCGGGGCAGGGAGCACTCTTTTCATTCCACAATAATTCTCTCCATCTTGTCCCTCGGTTAGCTGGAAACATGGGGGCTCACAAAATTTGCCCTTGGGGGTACATGGGATTAAAACAGAAAATGTTCCAGCCACTACCCTCTTTACAGTGGTGAGGAGTTGGGAATGAGAGCAAGCAGATGGGCTGTCACTGACTACAGGGGACAGATGAGGCCATGTGGGGCCTGTGATGATATAAGCAATTTCATTTACTCTTAAATAGGTGTTCATCAAAGAAAACTAATACTGACAAACAGGTTTCCACACAACTTGAGTTCCAGATCTAGGTCTCTAGTTTACCAGGTTTGCAACCTGTTTGGAACTCTAAGTAGCATACAAACATCTAGTGGCTGAAAAATATACTAAAAGTAAACATATAATTACAAATCTTTGCTTTTATGCCTTTAAAAAATGTTACTTACACAAGTCACAAGGTTTTGTATATGAGGGTCTCACACAGACCCTGAATACCTCGATTAATGAAGAAACTATTTATTATGGAAGGCACTGTCCCTACCTTGAAGAGATTATAAATGAAGATGGTTTATTTTTCATGGGTATATGATACCTGATAAAAGGTAAGCAGAGAATTGCAGAATAAAAATGTGCTCAGTATATTTCTTATTCCAACTATTCTCCATAGCTGACTCTCATTATTTCTTAATCCTTCAAAACTTTAGCCCTGGAGCTAGGTTTCCTCACAATACCACAAGAATGTCAGAATTGTATTAGTTTTGAGACAAAAAATGTCTTCAAATTCCTACCTGACCACCTCTCGCTGGGTCGTCAATATTTCCCAATGAGTCCTTTTTTCTAGGCTTTCCCTGAAGACAAGAGGAGTTTTGCAACTGGGCCCCTGCATTTTAAATATAGAAAGGTGAAGTTATATAGTACTTTCTCCAATGTTCAAGGGCTGATTGGCCCCTCAAGAGAGATTATAAGCAGCCCAATGCTTTAGAAGTCTCCTACCTGTGCCCTCCTTGCAGGCAGAAGAGAGAGAGAGTGTGTGTGTCTCTCTAATAAAAAGGCTAGTCTTGTTTATCAGCACTACTCTCAAATCAATGGCCTGTATCTTGAATGAAGGAGGAATCCCCCAGGAAGATCAAAGAGCCATTTGGCCTTTGAAATTCTGATGTAGTACTAGTTCTACCGTACCAGCGTGATCGTTCAGCCTCAGGCCTTCCAGACCCCTTTGTCAGCACTTTAGAATATTCAGTTCAATAGTACTTTATTGACATGACAAGTTTATATAGGTGTTGCCCAAGTGTGAAAGGGCCAAAGCTTTGGGTAACTCTCAGAAGCAGGACTAGATGGGTGAGATACTATCATTTATTGGGCTATCTTCTGTTGGCGAAAGAGACAAGCTTTTGAGCTACACAGTTCTTCAGACCTGAGCTCTGTGTAGCTCGAAAGCTAGTCTCACGCACTAACCAATGTTGGTTCAGTACAGATGTTACCTCACCCAGCTTGTTCCTCTAATATCCTGGGACCAACACAGCTGCAACAGCACTGCAAACAGAAGTAGATACAGTACATCACAGCGCTGTATATCTGCAAGTGTAGCCAAGGCCTCAGTGTATTTTGAGATTTTATTCAGTATCCATTTGTCATTGTCCATTCCTAATTTGGAATGAGATTACTAGATATAACACTACACTATCTGCTGTCTTTCCCTTCTGGGGTTCTGTAGGGCTTTTCCTCTAAACCTTTTAATGGAAAATCTCTTATTTGTTATAATGTTGGGGAAATATTTTTCTTTCGCTCCTTATTTTCAGCATGGAAATAGAAAGCATCTCTATTTCAGTCTCTTCTGTCACATAAGTTGTTTCTTTTTGGGGTTGTACTGTGCTTTGTCATCTCATTTCTGTCTCTTAATTTATGGACACTGACTTGGTATTTGGTAAGAGTCTGCCATGGCTTTGTACATTTCATGGTAATGAAGCAGTCTGTTAGTGTGCTAGTTCTGAGTGACAATCTCTTATAATCTAGATTGTTGGTCTTTACTTCCCAGTAATTCCCATATTGCGGCTTTAGGTTTTAGCCTAGAGTTTTGAGCATTTTTTGGTTTTGGCAGGGGTTGTTCTTGCCGTTGGTATAGAAATGATTTAGTTCTGTTGGGGTCTGGAGGTGATATTACATAAAAGTGGATTTTATTTTCATTTGGATTTAGATTTTGATCCTTTAGGGTGCATGGGATGTATATTATATACAGGGGATGTATATAGTTTGTGATCCTTTGTGGTGCTGTATAGGTGCCTTTGAGGAGATGTATACTCCTGTGTTTTGAGGTAGCACTAGAAGCTGAGTGATCTTTTGTGCATGTTGATGATGATGATAGGGAATTCATAGAATCATAGGATTAGAAGGGACCACAAGGGTCAACTAATCTAATCCCCTGCCAAGATGCAGGATTTGTGGTGTCTAAATCATCCATGACAGATGGCTATCCAGCCTCCTTTCGAAATCCTCAGTGAAAGAACTTCCACAGCCTCTTTAGGCAGTCAGTTCCATTGCCCTGCTGCTCTTACCGCTAGGAAGTTTTTCCTGAGGTTTAATCTAAATCTGCTATGCTGCAGTTTGAATCCATTGCCACTTGTCCTGCCCTCTGTGGCAAAAGAGAAGAACTTTTCTCCATCTTTTTTTATGGCAGCTTTTCAAGTATTTGAAGACAGCTATCATGTCCCTCCTTAATCTACTCTTTTCCAAACTAAACATACCCAGTTCCTTCAGCCTTTGATCATATGGCTTGCATTCCACCCCTTTGTGGTCCACCTCTGGATCCTTTCCAGTTTCTCCACATCCTTTCTATACATCGGTGACCAAAACTGGACACAGTACTCCAGCTGAGACTTAACCAGCACAAGGAGAGTGCTATTATCACGTCCCGTGACTTGCATGCTTTATCTCCGTTAATGCAACCGAAAACTGCATTTGCTTTTCTTTGCAACAGCATCGCATTGCTGACTCATGTTGAGATTGTGATACACCACAACTCCCAGATCCTTTTCAGCAATGCTGCTGCCAAGCCAGTTATCCCCCATTCTGTATGTGTGTATTTGGTTTTTCTTTCCGAAATGTAGCATCTTACATTTATCTTTGTTGAATTTCATCTTGTTGTCTATAGCCCAGTTCTCCAATTTATCAAGATCCCTCTGAATTTTAGCTCTAGCCTCCAAAGTGTTGGCAACCATAGGTGCCAACTTTCCCTGGTGCCGGTGGGTGCTCGCGCCCCATCTACCCCTAGCCCCGCCCCGACTCCACCCTTTCCCTGCCCCACCCTCATTCCAACCCCTTCCCCAAAGTCCTTGCCCCAACTCCGCCCCCTCCCTGCCCCCAATTGGACCCCTTCCCCAAATCCCTGCCCCTGCCCTGCCTCTTCCCCAAGCACGCCGCGTTCCCCCTCCTCCCCCCTCCCTCCCAGCGCTTGCCGCGCGAATCAGCTGTTTCGCGGCGCAAGCGCTGGGAGCCAGGGGGAAAAAGCAGGCAGGCGGTGCACCCAGGGGAGGAGGCAGAGAGGAGGCGGAGGTGAGCTGGGGCGGAGGGGCGGGGAGCTGCCGGTGGTTGCTAAGCATCCATCAATTTTTCCCTGTGGGTGCTCCAGCCCTGGAGCACCCATGGAGTCGGTGCCTATGTTGGCAACCCCCTCTAGCTTTGTGTCATCTGCAAATATGATCAGTATGCTCTCTGTACCTACATCCAGCTCTTTAATAAAGATGTTAAACAACACCGGACCCAGAACAGATCCCATTTGAGACCTCCCTCCAATCTGACATCATTCCACTAATAGCTAACTCTTTGCTTGCGGTTGTAGGAATTATCCTGCTTTTCACCATGGGTTGTGGCGTTCCTGTGTTCATGTAGTATTTGTTTGAAAAAAGTAGGTCTAGGGTTTTGTCTCCGTTGGTTATATAGCTGACTACTAAAACTGAGCCCCACTCCTATTGAATTTGTGGAATTACACTGTTGGGAAAAAATGCAATTTGCCAATAAAACATACTTAGTGACTTTGCTATGGGGTAGAAGCTTCTTGTAGCTTTCCTTGTAATGACTTTTATAGTTTGAAACTCACTGGCCCCTTTATTATGAGACTCAGGTTATGTATAATGTAGGGTGTGTTCAATTGCTATGCTTATTTAATAAAAGGTTAGGGTTTACTGGTTATCTTGGGGGTCTTTCTGAAAGTTCAGCCTGTTTTTGCAGGTTGACTTTTGGGACCCATGTGTTGTATAAATTCTAGGAGGTAGATGGTCCCTTGGAGACAGGCATATGTTTGCGTTCAGCCCCAGGCAGGGTTAATCTGCAGACGTGCTTAATGCTACATGCCTGTCTCTGTAAAGTTCTTTGCATGGAGAGCTCTATTTTCTGTCCCTGCTGTGTGTGTGTGTGAATAAGTGGGACTCCTTTATATAGGTTACTCACCAAAACAAAAATAGGACCCAAGGCTGGTACCTAAAGAGACATTACTTTATTCAACCTTTCGTGATTGGGTAAAGGATAATGGGTGAGAAGGGAGCTCCATCTGCCAGGTTAAAAGCTGTAAACAAGAGGGAAACAGTATTAAAACATTTAAAATCCGAGTTCTACTGGATCTGTTATTCCAACATGCATCACTGTTGCTGCATAAAAGAGGATATGCACAAATGTAGAGACAAGGGGAAGGAAAATGACTAAATCAAGTCAAAGAAATTTCTCTGCTTCTTAAAAAAGAGATGAGATTAGAAGGGGGAAATGAGTCCAACAGGATCTACAAACGCCAGGGTGGAGCTCTGGTGCTATTGCTGGAAGTGCTGCCTTATGAAACTCTGCATCATATTCCTGGGGTGAAAAGCACACCTAACCTGGGGCCCAGTCCTGCTCCCACTTAAATCAATGAGAGTTTGGCTATTGACTTCAGTGGGAGCATGAGGATGCCTCTGGAGAGTGCATACATGTGGGGAGATAGGGATGACTAAGGAAAAGCATTCTTTAATTTTGGTAGGGAGTGATCCTAGGCAAAATATTAGAGAATAGGCCCATGGGCTATGTGTGCTCCTTCTCTGTGGACTTCTCTGTCTGTTTGAATAATTATGGAAGGAAAGGAGAAATGCAGAGCTGGGGCAGGGCCTGGCAAAGAAAAAATGTTGAGAAATTAATACCATAAATGAAGAAGCCTGCTCGGAATTAAAAGGTGTCATGTCATGTTGGATTAAAATCCTTTCATGGTAAATTTCAGCTACATGAGGGTCTCAACATTTGTTGAGACCATCAGTGGTTTTCATAAGATGGAGTGCAATGTATACGTTTGACCTAATTCTCTACTGCTTTGCAGCAAAGGTAATTTTTTAGATCCTGATCCAAAGTCCACTGAAGGCCAATGGGAGTCTTTCCATTGACTTCATTGGGTCAAACTCTTAGAGCTGTATGAAATTCGTTTGTGTTAAGTGCTATTATCTGGTAAAGTGCTGATCTGGTAGCATGAACTCCCTATGCACAGGTATAAATAACAACCCAAGGAGCAAGAGACAAGAATCAGGCAACTGAAACATATTGGAATTATCCAAACTTTTGGTGTCTGCAAAACTCAGCTGATAGTCTTACAAATATAGCTTTTACTGTGGTATTTCAGAACTTCTCCTTCTGGTTTTCAGTGGGAAATCAGAAGTAAAATTTTTTCCTAAACCTTTCAAGAAACAAATCAAGAAGCTACTACTGCATTTTTCCTTCCCCCACAAGCAAATTGTTTGTCACCCTGAATATTCACTCTAGGAAATGTCTGGCTTTCTGTGCGTTCCTGGGAAAAACAGGAAAAACCTCTTTAAAAATATCTTTGATCTAAAATTAATAGCCCCTTCAACTTGATGCACTTAGGTGAACTTTTGAGCTCCATTTAGTCTCTTTGCACCCATTCTCTGAATTACCTACTGTGGAGAAATGTGGAAACATAGGACCTGCTCTTGGCCCCAATAAAATCAATGGCAAAACTCTCATATAAACATTACTAGACTCACGTTTTGTGCCCAGGATTTCTACCATTGTTAGGGACTATCTCAGGAGTTCTCAAACTGGGGGTTAGGATCCCTCAAGGGGTCGCCAGGTTATTACATGGGGGCGGGGGGTTGCGAGCTGTCAACCTCCACCCCAAACCCTGCTTTGCCTCCAGCATTTATAATGATGTTAAATATATTAAAAAGTGTTTTTAATTTATAGGGGGGGTCTCACACAGAGGCTTGCTATGTGAAAGGGGTCACTAGTACAAAAGTTTGAGAGCCACTGGACCTTCTCCTTTGAGATGGCAGTGATTGTTTGTAAGAGTAGGGAAGTATTATTTTCCATGACACCAACAGTGGACACAACTCTTATTAGGATTGGACCTGCAGATCTGACTGGAGGGAGATGGGGACCCCTTCTCAATTTCACTGGGAGCTGCTTCTCTCTTGTCTCCTACATGTCACTTTTATTTCACATTTCTTATTGTGGATTTTTAAAAAAAGTAATTAAGAGTAAGAACAAGAGTCAGGACACTCAGTTTACTTTCCTGAGTATTATGACTCAGTGTCATAAAATATCATTTTGCTTTGAGTGCGTAGCTGTTTGTTTTCTGCAGCTCATTTAAATTGTCTTCCTTATTGCACTACAGTGAACAATAATGTGTTCTCTGTGAGCATGCTATCTTTACACTTTCACGGCACAGCGCTGATTTTAGCCATATCCCTCAGCAATGGGAGTCTCATGACATGAAAAACCCTTTGTAACGAACCAACCACACATACACACCCCTCTGTTACTAAAAAATGAAAACTGTCTGTTTTACCAGTCTTTGGTAAGTTCATTGATTAATTTTCAAATTTATTGCTGAAATGTCAGTGAAATTTGCACTGTAATTTTTTTCATGAAATTCAAAGAAACATTTCATTTTTATCCAGAGTATTTTGCAAATGAGAAACAAATGGTTTTCCTAGCTCATGCTTTCATTTTATTTTTTTTCCCCTGAGGAAACCCCATTGAAAGAAATACTTTTGTCTTCAGTCCAGATTTTTTTCTAGGATATTTGAGCAATGAGAAAAGGAAGCAATTGCAGTTATACCAAGTGTGTATAAGGTCCTGATCCTGCAAACACTTATGCATGTGTGTTACCTTATGTACTGGAGCAGCCCCATTAAATTAATATCCATAAGTGTTTGTAGGATGAACGCCAAAATTTATTATGCCTCTCTGCCTCGCTCTTCCCCTCTGTAAAATGGGGATAATGGTACTCACCTCATTTGTAGAGCACATTGAGATCCCCTGATGAAAAGCACTATATAACAGTTAAGTATCATTTAATGTTAATATCACAAATCATCCTGAAAGAAAACCCTTTCACTTTCAAGAAGGTATCATCTTAAATAAAAAGTACACTTAAGAAACTAATGTGAAAGAGGAATAAATATCTCTTGAAAAGGATTATTACTGCAAAAATTACGAAAAAGGAAAAGAGGCTCTGGAGAAATTATTGTTAAATACGATTAAAAAAGAGGGAAAATGTTGCTGAATTTGTCTTCAGCAACAGTACTAAGTTAATCATTATGTCCAATCTGTTGCCTGTTTAATTTCCTTTCCTACTGTACGTATGCAAGACATCCAGTTTACTTCCAGCCATGTTGTATTCCTGATTCTCCAGTCACTCTGCTGTAAATCAGGAATAATTCTGCTGAAGCCGATGGAGTTACGCTGCTATGAGAGGAGATTCAAGCCCTTATATTTTGCTGCATACTTTGTGGGTGAAATCATGGCCCCACTGAAGTCAATGGGAGTTCTGACTTCAATGGAACCAGGATTTCACCCTCCATCATTATGCACAGTCTGCTACGTATTATATCTACTTTCCTTACAGCATGTATCTTTCCTTACCTTACTATAGACAGGGGTCGGCAACGTTTGGCACGCGGCTCGCCAGGGTAAGCACCCTGGTGGGTCGGGCCAGTTTATTTACCTGCTGACGCGGCAGGTTCGGCCGATCGCAGCCCCCACTGGCTGCGGTTCGCCGTCCCGGGCCAATGGAGGCGGCGGGAAGCCGCAGCCAGCACATCGCTCGCCCGCGCCGATTCTCGCTGCCCCCATTGGCCCGGGACGGCGAACCGCGGCCAGTGGGGGCCGCGATCGGCCGAACCTGCCGCGTCAGCAGGTAAATAAACTGGCCCGGCCCGCCAGGGTGTTTACCCTGGCGAGCCGCATGCCAAACGTTGCCAACCCCTGCTATAGAGGATACCTATTTGTTATATAGTGCACATTTCTTAAATGGATGATGTTCTATAATATGCCAAATTGCTATCCTGTGTATCCTACTGCTTTATCTGCTCAAGGAGCACTTCTGAGATCAGTTCCCTGAATTTTGTCTCTTTGATTTATTTTTATATAAAACACTTTTATTTTAGAGTCATGGTAAGAGAGAGCATTTGGCAGCACACCATGATTTCTTTCTTTGCTAGAGAATGGTTTACAAATGATTTTTTTTATTTTTAACCAAAAACATTTTTTTTTTTTAAACTCCACAAGACAGTCTTAGCCTACTTCTTATTAACAGGATAGTCCTTAGCCGAACAGTTTGGGCTCAATATGGCCAATTCATGCAAATTAAACCATTTATGAAGGACTCATAAATAAAGATAAAAGATTAAATGTTGTAAAATTATATTGCAGTGGATACATTCACTTTTCATTACAATGTCCTTACCATAGTAAGTGCTTATAGTGCCACCAGCTGGTTGAGATAGGAACTGTTTTCAGCATTCCTTTTTTTTAATGCACATTGGGCACTAATAAAAGGAAATGACAAGCTGGTGTGGGAGGTTGCTAACTTCTCTTCCTTTTGTTTTTAGTTGTTAAGAGAAACATTTCCAAGGCATCAGCTGTAATTGCCAACACTGGCATAGTAGTGTAATGCATAACTCCGAAATGGGGTACAAAGAATAATCTCATATTTTTGAAAATTGTGAATATAAATCTATTCGAATATTTTTACAGGGAAAATGCTCTGTTGTAACAATCATTATTTTTGGGATGGTGTGTGTGTGTGTGTGTGTGTGTATATGCATATATTATAAACTCCCCTACATATATTATGAATAATATTTTAGACTTTCAAATTCAAAGAATTTTAGAAATCTATTTTAGTTTTCACTGTGTTGTGTGGTTTCTTTTCATGCTTCAGAAACCTTGGAAAATGAAAATAGATGAGTCCAATTTTGTTTATAGTCAATTTCACTTTCTGGTTTTTATTCTTTAGCACAATTCCGTCACACTATGGCTGTAAATACTAAAGAGAACTTTTCAAATCTTCTGGGATATGTGGATGAGCAAAGACTACAGGATCAAATCTGCAACATGAATACCTACCTTTTGTACCAAAAGACATCTTAAGCTATCATCTGTAAAGGCCTTTTTGAGGATACATTTTCTAAGAAACAAGGCTATATGTATTAACATGTTGTTAATTCAATTTAACATTTTTATGGGTGTCTTTATATTTGTTACCTTGTATAATGCTTTGTATTACTACTTTACGTGCATGGTGTATAGAACTGGAGTGCATAGCTGTGCTGGTACTTAAAGCTTTTGTCACTGGTACTTGGCTGGTTGCCCCAAAGCCACTTTCTCTTTTCCTAAGGCTACGTCCTCACTACGGGGGGGAGGGAGGGGAGGTCGATTTAAGATACGCAAATTCGCGTAGCTGAATTCGACGTATCGGAGCCGACTTACCCCGCTGTGAGGACAGCGCCAAATCAACCTCCGCGGCTCCCCCGTCGACGGCGCTTACTCCTATCTCCTCTGGTGGAGTACAAGCGTCAATTTGGGGATCGAATGTCGCGTCCCGATGAGATGCGATAATTCGATCCCTGAGAGATCGATTTCTACCCGCCGATTCAGGCGGGTAGTGTAGATGTAGCCTAAGTGATGGACTCAAGATTCACGCTCTGTGCTGGATCCCAGTAATTCTCCATTACCTGCTTCCTATTAACTTGTTTTTAGCTTGCAAAGCATCCCATTGGCAGGTTGCTGTATGAACTAGGGGCTGCACCAACCCTTGGTCCAGTCCAGGATCCTGGAGGTGCAAAGGTGATCTTAAGTCATTTGTGCTGCCTCCTACGACTGTCTCAGACCCCCTCCCCCAGCACACCAGGGCCTGGCAGAGGAGTCAATTTGGAACTTCTGTGACAGCTATACACTGGCTGGGGCAGTCTATTCCCTGCAACCCATCTCAGCCAGCCTTCTTCCTACACATTGCTCCAGTGACATATGGGGGCAAATCACACCAGGGAATCAGCATCCTTGTTTGTTTAAAGGTTGGGCACCTGGCAGTGTTTCCCCTAAAGTTTAGAAAGGCTGTTATATTCCACTTGCTGCTGCCTAAATCTTCTGCTTTTTGTCTGTATCAAATGAGGGCACAAATATGACATCCGCTAAAGACCACAGTGGTGAATATATCACATGAGTAAACTTATAACGCAGTTATTCTTTAATATATTTCCTTTGAGCAACTATGCTCTGCATATGCCATGAGTTATTAACTGTTCTATAGGACACTTGAGTTGAACATTTTCAGAGAGGGAGATTTTAGTAAACAACTCGCTGGTGCCAGGCATTTCAGTTTTAAATGCATTTTAGAGTCTACGGGCCTGTGATATTTCACATCCAATGGAAACAGAAAGCACATTGCTATCATTGTATTCTTAAGATTAGAGCTAGTGGCTGAATTACCTCATGATAGGATATTCAATGTTGCTGGCCTCCTTTTGTACTTGGGTTTCAACACAGCACACGAAAGAAATGAAGAATGGGCTAAAACTCTGTTCCAACTGTTAGAGGTACGGTCAGTTTTGTTTTTCATTCAATATTATTTTAGCAAGCTTTATCTCCCTTAAAGTAATGTGGGTTAGGAGAAGTAGCAGCTTAAGGGAGGGAATCTCCCTTGTGATGTCAGTAATTTGACATGTTTGCCTTTGTGTAAGAGAAAATGTTTTGCTTCTGTATGCTACAAGCACAGTGAAGATCCCTTCTCCAGCATTTCCCTCTTCTGTGCAAACATTAATTTGTATAAATATGGCCCACACGATTTCCTTGAGAAGAAAATGCATAGTGACCTTTTGCTAGTTTTTCAAAAGGCTTTATGTTGCTAAATGTCAGTCAGTTATTCATTACAGTAATATTTTCCCAGGGCCTGACTGGGCCCAGTCAGAAGAATATGGGAGAAAACTTGGCTGTCTCCCCAGTGCTGCCCCGACCCCTTAGTCCAGACTTCACAGAAATCCGTGGGGGTGAGGGTCAGTGCTGAAGAGGGAATACATATCAGACTCAAACTACACAGAAAATCTGTCAGTTAACGCCACTGGGGCGGCATTAATTCTGCCACTGTCCCCTCAGCCCTTAAGTGAGGTCCAGGGGGACAGCGTGGGAGGCCGTGACAGTGTGTGTCCAATGGCAGGAGTAGAGGCCAGTGTTTGAAAGCTTGCTGGGAGCAATGAGATTTGAAGGAGAGTGAAGCTGTATTGTGCACGGGACCAGGGAAGATGGTTTCTTGGTGTAGCTCAAGTTAAAAGAAAAATGCAAGACCCAGTACTATCCTAGAAAGAGCTACAAATTCCAGGTGAGGTTGCTAGAAAGGAAATAAAAACCTATACCCCTAAAAAGCGAGAGAATTGGGCAGGTACCACTCTTACATTGGTACAAATCAGGAGTATCTCCACTGAAGTCTGTGGACTTGATCAGGTGTAAAAACAGTATTAAATAACAGGAGAGGTGGAGCCCAATATGTCTAAAAGGAGCTAAAGAAGTAGTGAAAGGAACTGATAACTTCTGCCTCCTTTCATCCGTATCTAACACATCTGAAATATTGTGATCAGTTTTTAATCTCTAATGCCAAATTTGACTCTGGGTTGATTACAGGTTTAGTATCACTCAAGTCCTTAAAAACAATTTTTTCTTCTTTTTGCTTGTATTCGTCCCTTTATTTTTAAAGTGGGATTTTCAAAGATGCTCAGAATGGGCCTAAATCTGGTGCCACTCACAGTGGGAATTTTACAATTGACTTTAGTGGGAGCAGAATTAGTCCACTCCTGCGCACCTTTTGAAAGTCCCACCCTTAAAAGAATTCTTCTTTCTTTGTTTCCAAATTGATTGGTTGCATCTTCATTCTGCAGCAGCATAATGATTTCAAAAGTTTGATTCCCAAGCCAATTCTATGGCTCCCATTACATGGTATGTGAGCACCTCACAACACCCTATGAGGCAGAGAAGTTGTTTTATCCCCCTTTTATGGGGAATTGAGGCATAAAAAGACTAAAGCCCAGATCCTCAAAGATATTTAGGCTCTTAACTTCCACTGAAATCAATAGGAGTTAGGCCCAGAACAACAAAGGTATTTAGACACCTAAGTCCCTTGCCCAAGATCATACAACAAGTAGTAGAGCAGATCTCTTGAGTCTGAGGCTATTGTGCTAGCCACTGAACCTATCTTCCTTGGAACTAAGCATTAAACTAATGAAAAATGTTGCCCTACTGTCTTCTTCCCTCTAAACCAACTTAGTGAGATGCAAAGGTTTTTTCAGTCACAGTTAAAACTAAATAAAAGCAAACTTGGAGAACTCTTCTACGTAGTTTGTAATAAGACCATCCATCTCATCTGTATGAATGATTATCTCTAATTTCACTCTGATCTCTTGTAAATGGTTGCATATCCAGTAGTCAGTCTCATTCTCTGCACTCGATGGTAGTATCTGATTCAGTGATGGAAATCCGTACTCCACTTTAGAAAGCACTTTAGTCTGCCGTACTGAATATGTTTATTTAACCATGTACAGTAATTACACCTTCATCTGTTGTAAATCTACCAGTATTCAGATTCTCTATGAATCATGATGGGCTTGCATCATGAAACTTTGATCTAGATTTCAAAATCTAGATGGGGCAGGGGACATCTGTACCAAAACTCCAGATCCAATGCATTATGGATCCCAAATTTGGGTCCAGCTGCTGGTTTGGTCTCTAAATCCCCAGAAGTTTAGAAAGTTTTGCAGACAAGGTTTTGATTCAGTCCCATTTCTAATCATTAGCAGTGCTAGGAACATGATCAGATGAGAAGCTTCCACTTTTGGATTTTGACTTTCGCTTTTGTTTCCACTTGTTGTATTCTTAGCTTTTTGCCTGTGATCAGTTGTGCTTACCCCATGGGAAATGACTCTTGCTTTAGGCCAAAGCAACATCATTGACTTTGATGGCGTTATGCCAGACATTAATCTAGCTCTTTAAGCATAATAAAATATTTGGTTGTACCAGACAGATTTTAGATATAAGGACAGCTGGACACAATCACAACACTAGGATTAAATGCTTGAATTTTCTGACGAACTTCCATGTCGGCCATAAAGTGAATGTGAAGGTTTACCTGAAAATAGTACTTAGATTGGATACATTTTGCTTGATCTTAACTTTTTAGAGAAATATCAATATTTCACTTTAAAGAATTTGATCAGCAGAAGCAGAATCTTATAAGCAAAGTAACAGGAATTATTTAATCTCTCTCTATATCTTCTATCCCAAGGGTAGATCATTCATAGCTGTGAAAGTTCTCTGCTGTGAAAAGAGACTTGACCCTTAATCTACAATCAACATTTCTAATAATATAAAGATGTCTTAATTATTCATCAGTTTAAGTCTATTTCAATTTTCTCTACAAAAAAGACAACATGAATATTAGACACTGGTATTGGGTGGAGAAGTGTAGCTCTTAAAGAAACAGAGTATGGAGTGTCAGGAAAACCACATCATGGGAGATAGCGGAGGACAAACAAACACAACCATGAATTTGTCATGTGATCATGTAATCCAAATAGTTTTCTTATGACACATGGCAAGTTTGTGCGACTTTAAAGGCATATACTAGACAAGACATCATAGAACAGAAAAGAATAAGGAGAGAATGTTGAATAAGGGGAGGGGCTGAAAGTCTGGATAACACAGAATGGGAAGATGGAGGAGTCAGCAGATGAAAGACACCCAAAATAGGAGAGCAAGAGACGGCAAATGGGTGAGACCTAGAGAATGAGAATCAGAGACCATGCAGATTTGGGGAGAGCAATAGGAACGAGGGAGCTGAAGCCAAATGTGAAGTAGAGAGATGCATGTGAGGAAGAGCCATTTGGGTACTGAGGAATAGAAGTAACTCACTGGAACTAGAATATGCAGTAAGAAAGCAATTTCATCAGGTGATCAATAGATGGGAGGTGCAACTAAGGAACCTGTTCTCCATAGAGAAATTCAACCTAGACAATCAAGGGAAGGTAGCTCCACTTAGTTATGAAACTTTAATCCATGGCTATGCCATCTGGAACTGGTTTGAAGGGATGCACATAAAGATGAGGAGAGGATGAGACAGAATTTGGACTAAAATGATTCTGCTGGGTAATTAAAATAAAAAGCTTATTGCTTTAAAAACAGTGCCATAAATCATAATGTCACAAAGAAATGTATAGTTGTGCTCAAGTCCTCCTGCTTCATAAAAAAGAGCTGACACAGATCCTCTGAAGCACAATTGGTACTTAATGCTATGTAGAAAATAAAAGTAGTAAAAAGTATATCAATCATCAAAGAGGAGGAGTGGATGAAGAAAAAAGGGAGCTCACGGGGGAGTGATACAATGTTACTTAGTGTCACTTCCAGTCAACAAGTTTCAAGAGAGATTTAGAGACCCCTGTATAAGCCAAAATAGGCTTTGACATATTGTATCCCTCTATAATGTCTTGTAATCTGAAGATGACTCTCGTATGTAGCTGATAAGGCAAATATGGCCTTTCTAATTATATGGCCTTTCTAATTCTTAAAAATAATAATACATTTGATCTCCTGTTTTGAAAATAAAACATTGGATCACTTTGGATGCAAATCCTATGCAGAGTAGAACCAATAAAGCTATCAAAGAATTAGAGGAGCATATCTTTCCTTTTCCCCAAGAAAATTCTCTAAAATCTTTTCTACCTTTGTTGCAAAACTATGCTCTAGTTTCCTAAATTATCTGAACGATAACATAGTACCAGGCTGTGGCACCATTACATTAAGTAGTGTAGCCTGATCAACTTTAATGGGAATTCACATGGTGTAAAGTACTATTCAATGCATGTAAGAGTATCACAGTCTGGCCCATAAATTGCTTCTATCTAGCTAACACGAATCTGTAAAGTGCCAGTCATGATGATTATTGAAGCCCCAAAAACACTCTGAGAACTGTCTCAGGGTGTTGCTGTGTGATAACTTTCAGACTTGCATTACTAGGTAGTCTTATAGTATTGTGATATATTCTTACATTCTTTTTAGAGAAAAAATTTGTTCCTGCTCCCATGCTAATCTTGTGTTATGATCATATGAACCACTTTCATGTTAAGGTGAATCAATTAGCTGCAAAACATTGATGCTTTGTGCGTTTTTTTTCTTGGCTTTTTAACATTTGGGCTTGATGAATATTGCACACATTGCCCTAAGATATTTGAGGTTTTTAAATGAATTCATTTTGGCTATAGTTGTGCCCCTTTTCACATAGACTTCCTTTGAACATGTTGAGTGATTGAGTTTCACTGGCACAAATTCATGGAAAGTGACTTCCAAAGTTGCAAGCATGAGCATTATTAGTAGTGTTTCTAATGGTGCCCACAATGTGTTAGCTGCTGAACAGACATAATGAATAGTGCGGTTTCTGCCCCCCAAAATGTGCATCATTCGTGGAAACTGAATTTTGCATGCACAAATGTGAATATTTGTGCCAGAATTACTGCTGTAATCAGGGAACAGCAACAACCCATGTGAATTACTAATTAAACTGAGACACTGTTTGTTGAGCAGCAAATATTGAATATTCTTTGATAACCCTCCATGATCAATACAGAGAATTAAAATTTAAAAAGTAAATGCAAGGAAAATTATGTACTGGTAGGTATTGTGTTAGTAGAAAGCTACATTCATTCAATTATTCACTACAAAATATTCTCTGTTTTGTTACCCACAAAAAACCATTGGAAAGACAGTTAAGAGGATAAGAGAGGCTGGAAGTTAAGGATTTTTTTGAGTATTTTTTTAATTGATCATGTAACATACCAATAACTGGATGAAGGCTCAATTTTTCTTGTAAATCCAGAAAAGAAAATTTAAAATCCTTATAGACAAACTAGGGAAATGTGGTCTAAACTCTAGATGAAATTACTATCAAGTGAGTTGAAAGATCATACTCAAAGAGTAGTTCTCAAAGATTCAGTTACACTGGAAGGACGTATCTACTAGGGTTCTGCAGGGATTTGTCCTGCATCTGGTAATAGTCACTGTTTTCATTAATGGAGCAGAGAGTGTGCTTACAACATTTGTGGATGACGCCAAGCTGGGAGAGGTTGCAAGTACTTAGAGGATAGGACTAAAATTCAAAATGATCTTGGAAAATTGGTCTGAAATCAACAAGATGAAGTTCAATAAAAACAAGTGCAAAATACTTCGCATATGAAGGAAAAATCAAATGTGCTGCTACAAAATGGAAAAACCAGCTAGGCAGTTGTTAGTGCTGAGAAGAATCTAGGGGTTATAGAGGACCACAATCTGAACATGAGCCAACAATATGATGGAGTTGTGAAAAAGGCTAACATCATTTTGAGCTTTATTAACAGGAGTGTCATATATAAGACACAAGAGGTAATTGTCCCACTCTACTTGGCACTAGTGAGGAATACTGTGTCCAGTTCTGGGTGCCACACTTTAGATTTAGAGAGATCAAATTAGATTTATGCTCTCCTCTGGAATGAGAGATTCCAGAGGAGAGCATAAATAAATAAATAAATAAATAAAGTAACCTTTCCTCATAGGTCAGGGTTTTAAAAAACAAAAAACTGGGTATGTTTAGTCCCGAGAAAAGAAAACTGAGGGGGGGACCTGATAAGTCTCAAATATGTTAAGGCCTACTATAAAATGGATGGTGATCAACTGTCCTCCATGTCCACTGAGGGTAGGACAAGAAGTAATGGGCTTAATCTGCTGCAAGGGAGATTTAGGTTAGATACCAGGAAAAACTTTCCAACCATAAGGTTAATTAAGCACTGGAATAGGCTTCCAAGGGAGGGTGTGAAATCCCTGTTATTGTAGGTTTTAAAGAAAAAGTCAGAGAAACACCTATCAGGGATGGTCTAGGTGTATTTGGTCCTGCCTCCGTGCAGGGGGCTGGACTGGATGACCTTTTGAGGTGCCTTCCATCCCTACATTTCTCCCATTCTATTAAACAGGTCTGACAGGGGCCAAAACTGTGCAATGAAGCTAATGCACTAAAGTTGGGCACCCTTAAATATTCAGTTTGGTAAAATTCAGATCTGCCTAAAAGTGAAATGGCATTAAATTTTTTTGACTCCATTTCTCCAAAGAATCGTAAAGCCCAAGATGACAATTGTAGTGAAAGTGCAACAAACCAGTACAATCCATTAAACCTCAGCTATGAATGAGTAATTAGAAATTGATTTTTTTTCCCCAGAGTGGTCTGGCACTGGACAGTAGTTAGGAGCAGATGTCATTGTAGACAGAATAGTCCTCTCTCTTTCTCTTAGCTGGTACTGTGCCAGTAACTGGGGAGGAGTATAAAAAGTGACAACAGCAAATAAGACTAGATTTGTAATAGACTTCACCTTTTCAACCCGTCCTCAGGAGAAGGACTAGAGGACTTCACTGGGAACTCAGACTCAGCTTCATAAATCCTTGTAGCTTACCTACAAGAGATCAAATCCATGGTGGATTGCTAATTGAAACTTTGATCTCTCTAAATCAGTCACTGAATTAGTATTAATAGAATCATAGGGTTAGAAGGGACTGCAAGGATCACCTAGCCCCCTGCCAAGATGCAGGATTTGTTGTGTCTAAACCATCCATGACAGATGGCTATCCAGCCTCCTTTTGAAAACCTCCAGTGAAGGAGATTCCACAGCCTCCTAGGCATTCAGTTCCATCGTCCTACTGTTCTTACAGTTAGGAAGTTTTTCCTGAGGTTTAAGCTGAATCTACTATGCTGTAGTTTGTTGCTTTTTGTCTTGTCCTCTGTGGCAAGAGAGAACAACTTTTCTCCATGTTTTTTATGGCAGCCTTTCAAATATTTGAAGACCTCTATTATCCCCCCTTAATCTCCTTTTTTCCAAACTAAACATACCCAGTTCCTTCAGCCTTTGCTCACATGACTTGCATTCCATCCCTTTGATCATCTTTGTCGCTCACCTCTGGATCCTTTCAAGTTTCTCCGCATCCTTTCTATACATTGGTGACCAAAATTGGACACAGTACTCCAGCTGAGACTTAACCAACACTGAGTAGAGCAGTACTGTCACCTCCCATGACTTTCACACTATGCCTCTGTTAATGCAACCTAAAATTGTATTTCTTTTTTTTTGCAACAGCATTGCATTGCTGACTCATGTTGAGATTGTGATCCACCACAACTCCCAGATCCTTCTCAGCAGTGCTGCTGCCAAGCCAGTTATCCCCCATTCTGTATTTGTACGTTTTGTTTTTCTTTAAGTGTATCACTTGCATTTATCTTTTTTTAATTTCATTTTGTTGTCTACAGCCCAGTTCTCCTATTTATCAAGATCCCTCTGAATTTTAGCTCTATCCTCCAAATTACTGGCAACCCACTCTAGCTTTATGTCATCTGCAAACTTAATCAGTATGCTCTCTGTACCTACCTCCAGGTCATTAATAAAGATGTTAAACAACACCAGACCCAGAATGGATCCCTGTGGAACTCCACTTGAGATTCCCTCCAATCCGATATCAATAGTTACTCTTTGTTTGTGGTTGTTTAAACCAACTATGTATTATGTAATAGTCTAGTGCTTACCATTTGATAGCATTTTAGTGGCCATTGTGAAATAATAATAGGTGACTTTTATGCAGTGCTGTTCATCTATACCTATCCAAGATTTGCAGAACCTTTTACAATTCATTATCCTCAGTTTACAATTTGGGAAGCTGAGGCCCAGAGAAGTGTAGTGACTTGCAGATAATAACATAGATGAAATGGCAGACATGGGAAAAGGACTCAAGTCTCAGAGCATCAGATTGAGCCAAATCTGCTGGATCATGATGCACTGCCAGTCTCAATGCAGCTCCCACTGGATAGGTATCCACATCACAGAAACCAACACTTCATTTGGCATTAATTGGAATACGTGATGGCAGATTTAGTAGAGAATGCAGTATTGACTTAACATGGATATGGAATTACCCTCTCGCCTCTAGATGTGATTTGGTCAGATAACAGTGAGGTACAGAGTTGGGGCTGGGTAGGTGGGTGGGGCTCACGCTCGCGTGTTGGGAAGACAAACCAAGGACTTCATGTCAAAAAGGCAAAGGTTTCTGGCAGACTTCAGGGGAATATCACTAAGCTGCCTGATTTCAGGGACTACTAGCAATGTCAGCTAAATGATTAGTTAAATTTCATCCTATGCAGTTTTTCTACTCCGAAATAAACCAGTGGCCTTACTAGTCATATTTTTTTCAGAGCCATAAAGTGAAGTCAGTATCCTTAAGAAAAAATGTAGCTTCTCCTTGTTCACAAGTTGCTTTGTGCTGGCATATATTTTGTTGTCAATGTTTTCCCTTTCTGTCTCTATCCCACAATGTTCTCAAAAGACTTCAAAGAGTGTCATGAGCATCAAAGGAGCATTCTCAGAGCTTGTCTAAATAGCTGTTTAGATATTTAGCTATTTCCTCAGACTAATCAGGGAGCTCTCATGTTTTCTAATTATTTCACTTTAGCTCACTCGATTGGTTTGAACAAAGTCCCCCTAAATGTGTGAACTTGGAAATCTTTATTAATAAAGGGAGCTTGCTTGCTTGTTGGGATTGGCCACTGTCGGAAGACAGGATACTAGCCTAGATTGACCTTTGGTCTGACCCAGTATGGCCATTCTTATGTTCTTATGGGTGTGCCTTATGTATATAAAGTGCTTTGGAAGTGGGTATACTGTACCTGACTTATAGTATAGTAGTTTTCTGGGACTATGACCCAGCATTGCCAACTTGTTCAATTTACTTGTCTGTCTGACACCATAGTATGGTTAAATGCAGAGGCCTCAACTTCATTTAAATCTATTACCTAACTGCGGTAATTACTCCAACCTACACCTACATGGCAGGACCTAAACTGGCACAAATGGTACCATAAACCTCAGCATGTGTTTGAAGGTCATGCTCCTTCTATACTCTTAGGTCTGCCAAAATACTTTGACTGGAAGGCAGAGTCCCACCCCCTGCAGGTGGGAGGTAGGGAAGCTAAGGAAGGGGGGCACAAACTGAGTGAGACATCAAGGCAAACCCCCTCACCATGCATTGCTGTACTCTGGCCCAAGGCCTAGGCAGGGACTGGTTTACAGGGACATCCACTGGACACTTCTAGCCCACCCATTGGAACCTGCTAAATTAGCAATGATTGTAACTTAGACCTGCTGGATGCAAGGTGGAAAAAACCTCACACAGCAGTCTGCCAGTTTTGCCATATGGAAGGCCTAGCTTCTGGCATCATAGGAGATCCAACAACTAGATTAAGGGAGGGTAGGATGGGACAGAGAGTCCACAATGGCTACCTCACCTAAGCAACAAACAGTTGCAACATCCCACCCCCTACAGCGCTTCCAGACAGGAACCAGTCTTCCAGCACCCCCAGAGCTCCATGGCAGCATCAATAGATGGGACAGGGTACAGAGGCCTTCACCCCTCCCCCCCCAACGCACACAGCAAGAGGGAGGGGTAGCAGAGAGAGCACATGGAGCACTGCTCCAGCTGCTCCTGGTTGAGATCTTCCCCTGCCCCCACTCCCACCCAAGAGGGTATCTCCAGTGTGCCCAGCTCTGTCAAAGACACAGCCTGCCTACCAAGGTGAGCATTTGTAAAAATTGTGTGTCTTTTAAGCCAATCTCATGATTTTTGAGGCCTGACTTTTGACTTTTGAACACTTGGGATTAGCGATGCTAATCCACTATAGAGTGTGAATGAGTCTGGAGAAACACTATTGGCCGGATTTTCAAATGACCTCTGCTGTTATGTAGACTTCCCCAATAGCACTGACCCCCAACCAGCTAGCGTGGGTACGGAGGCATTAAACTACATCTAAACTAGGTCCTAAATGGAGTTTCAAATGAGACTAGCAAAGGGCTTGTCTACATGGAGAGTTAGTGTGTGGCAAGCCAGGGTGTAAATCTGCAGCTCACTAAATCACTGTGTGGACCCTGCTACAGTGCCCCAAAAGTTCTGTAGTGTGCCTTGATGTACTGCTGTTTGAAATGGAGTATGTCAAAGCACACTATGGAACTCTTAGTGCATATAGGCAGGGTTCACATGGCCAGTTAATGCACAGCAGAGAGTAGTGTGCTGTCAATTAACACTGCCTGACTTGCCACACGCTAGCTTTCTATATAAACAAGCCCTCAGACATAATAACTAACATGATTTTTTTTCTTAGTCTAAACAAGGCTTAATTGAAGTGGCCAGACCTTTAAAAATGCTTGGTATCCAGCGGCTTGTGTTGTTCATAGTGGGAGCTTCTGGGCGCTGAGCACTTTTGACAATCCGGCCACTTTATTTAGGTGCCTATGTGGGAGCTGTCACGGAGTAAGGGGGAGTCAGGGCCCCGCACCCCTCTTCCTGAG
>NW_020664381.1:3902672-3958064 GCF_002925995.2 Terrapene triunguis
CTGCAACCTTCCCAAGTCAAATCTGCCCCGCTCCCTGCTCCGTCACAGGAGCCAATCTCTCTCTTGAAAATTGTGTGCTCTGTGCTGTACTAACTTTCCTATGGATATGGTAAACTGCACAGAGAATACAAAGGATACAATCTATGTCGCTTTTTATTTGCATCTCCACAGATGGCAAAAAGTGGGCATACGCTTTCCTGCAGAAATATAACACGGGGATACTCCTCTCCAAACAGACACAGTGAGTCTACTTTGCACACCCTTGTCGTCCCTTCCCTTCTGCTCTTAGCTCTACTCAGGTGCCTCGAAGGAATGAAAACAATGTTTATCAGTAGTTTATTTGTGATTCTTCTCATGTTGTGACTCTGTTTTCAGAAGATGAGATAATGGTCACTTCAGATCACTGGCCCTTTTCTATTGATGAATCTGTCCCACTTTTCTTACAATAATCTATTGTTCATGGTTTGAACAAAAAGTATTCCTGTTTGTTACTCTTGAATGTCTGATGTCCACTAACATGCTTCATTGGCTGTTCTCATTAAATATTGAATTATAATATCTTAAATATGTGCCATGTCTCTCAAAATAAAAAAAAAAAAAAAAGATCATTGCCACTAAAAACTATTAATTTTAAATGGAAAAGTAGATAAGTAGGGATGTCGATTGCCTGTCTGTTACCCCTCCCCCAAGCTGTTCTATTATGTCTCTGATGCAATGAGGGAGGAATTAATCAATTTCATGTTTCTAACAAAGTGCCATGCTTACCCAGGCAGGCACAAGTTTCAAGAGAATGCCAGAGTAAGAAAATAACCTAACCCCATCTGAGGGCATGGAGGGCACCCTGTGTAGCACAGCTGGTTTGGCCCTACTGTGTGTGTGCAGAGAACCACCTGGGAGTCAGCCCAGGGGTCACACCTCCTGTATTCCGCTCTACTAGGACTTCCTCCTCGCTGCCGTGAAGCAGGCTGGAAGGTGAGGTGGGCCATTCTCTTCCCTTGTGTCTATAGGGGAGATTGAGGCTCCACAGAGGGAACTTCTGGCTGTTACAAGTCTTCCTCCATCTTTACTGCTTCACCCATTGGTAGGAATGGCTTGAAGCCCCAGAAACCCCTCAGCCAGTCACCAGCTCCTCCCTCCATAGGTGCTGGAACTAGGGGTGCTGGCTTGAAGTGGTTTCCATCATATACAGGGTTTGCAGTTTTGTTCAACAGCTCTGAGCACCCCCACTATAAAAATTGTTCCAGCACCTATGCCTCCCTCTCCTGCTTCAGATTCCCCTGTCTGAAAGTGTGGCTCCATTTGAACTGGAAGGTGTGATTCCCAGCTTGCATAGATGTACTCGCGCTAACTCTGCTTGAGCTAACACCTAAAAATAGCCATGTGTCCACAGCGGCACAGGTGGCGGCTTGGGCTAGCTGCCCGACTACATAGCCAGCTGGTCAGGTTGGATTGTATTTGGGGCAACTAGCCCAAGTGACCAGCTGTGCCACCATGTACACACTGCCATTTGTAGATGCTAGATCAAGCAGAGATAGCACAGGTATGTCTACATGAGCTGGGAATCACACCTTCCGGTTCAAATTTAGATGTACCCTGTGTCTTCATGATGGAGGAGAGGGAGCTCTCTCTCTGCTCTTAGCAGACAATGGCAAGTTTTACTTCTTTAACTCCTGTCCTTCCCACTTCTTCTTAACTGCAAGGAATTCTCTAGTAGGCAGCCTGGCTGCCCATGTGAGCAAAAGCTGGGCCTAACACACTATTGTCCGCACTCAGACAAATGTTCACCAATAAAATAATTTCACAAATCCTCTTTAACTGTCGTAAGTATTTCTTGTAGCTCTTTCCCTGCATGGCTGACAGGGTGTCTCACTATGTTTGTAAGTATGCACAAAAGCTTTCTGTTTTCTAGTCATCCTTCTCCTAGGCTTGGTTGTTAGAGATACCACAATCCAATACTCGTGACTGCAGAGTTCACTGACCTTGCCCCACATTCTGATTCTTGCTCCCACTGGAGCCCAGCCTCCTACTGGTGTGTGCCAGGACAATTTCTGTGTGATTGGTACTCTGTTTCCTCTCTCTGGCCAGCTACTAAGCAGTCAGTTCCCTTTTTCCTTATTACTTCCTTCTATTAATAATATTGCACTCTTCAAGAATGGGAACATTCAAGATTTTCCCTAATGCAACACTCCCAGTCAATCCAGATTAGATTTTTTTCAAGTATTTATTTAAAGATAGGCGCAGAGAAAAACATACAGAAAATAAGAGGCGATTTGTTTAAACATACTGCATATATTCTGCAAAAATCTTAATGCACACTGGAGGAATACTTAGACTTCTTTGTTATTGAGGTAGAGTCTGGAAGGTTACCATGTTCTAATCTGTCTTGCTCATTTAACTTGCCTCCTTCCCCAGCTATGTAGTTCATTGTAAGCTCATTTCACTGCAGAATAGAATAGAATCCTCTCTCCCCACTCCACTTGTCCAGAGCTTGGGTCACTTATAGACCTAGTCTGCTTTGCAAGCTAGGAGAATATGCAAAGGGCCATGTCTTGGTTCTCAATGTCTTATTCTTATTTCCATAAATGACTGTTCAAAATACCTTTCTGTTTCCAACTCTGCCCTCCAAGGCTACGTCTACACTTGGAACTAGGGGTGTGATTCTCAGCTCATGTAGACACAGTCTCACAAGCTCTTATTGAGCTAGTGCACTAAAAATAGTAGTGTAGTTGGGGCACAGGCAGCAGTGAGTGGTGGCATGGGCTAACCACCCTGAGTATGTACCCAAAGGATCCAGGTGGGTTTGTACTTGGGGCAGCTATTTGTAGCATGCTAACTAAATGAGAGTTAGTGAGAGTATGTCTACATAAGCTGGGAATCACACCGCCAGCTCCAGGAGTAGACGTACCCCAAATGTTCTTCTCAGGTAGATACTTGCACCCTGAAAGTCTGCTCCGGAGCAATGTTGAGCACCCGCAGTTCCCATTGGCATTAATCGGATTGTCTGGTTTCAACAATTTGTTAAAACCTCCAAAGAAGTTATTGGAAGAGCCTATGCAATGAAATTCTCCATAGATAATTGAGAACAATGGGAATGCTCTAGGCCAGGGGTTCTCAAACTTCATTGCACCGTGATCCCCTTCTGACAACAAAAATTACTACATGACCCCAGGAGGGGAGAGGCGAAGCCTGAGCCTGTCCAAGCCCCGCCTCCCTGGGCAGGGAGGGGGGCAAAGCACAAGCACAAGGTCTTCAGCCCCACACAGGGGCCATGTAACCTGAGCCCCCACCACCCAGGGCTGAAGCCTCCGGGCTTCAAACCCAGGCGGTGGAGCTTGGGCTTTGGCAAGTCTAATGCCAGCCCTGGTGACCCCATTAAAACGGGGTCACAACCCACAGTTTGAGAACTGCTGCTCTAGGCTACTGGTTCTCAGCCTTTCCTGTACCAAGGCCCCCTTGTTACAACCAAAAAGTTTTGGGACCCCTGAACAATTTCCTTCCCATTTAACTATATAGATAAGGAGGTTGGTTGTGACCCCCCAGATTGTGAATGCATATTCCCTAATCAGCAGAGGTAGACTGACTTACGTACTTAAGAAATCTTGACAACTATGCATTGTTAGCATTCAAATACAATCATGCTAGTCACAGTCCTGTGTGTAGCAGGACTTGTAATTACTACTTAAAAGGCATCAGTAGAGGTTTTGAAGAAAGGGGATCTTTCCCCATATCAGGCATAAATCAAGAAGAGAAATTCTCAGAAAGAAATGTAAGTGAGAAAAAAATCAGAATTTTAATTTAACAACGTTTTTTTAAAAACATGCATATAATCAGTTAATATCAGTTTGCAGTGGTGACATCACAACAATTCATATCTTGAAAATAGCATGTACATTTGAAGGAAGATGAAAAGAGATGACTGACAAGGAATTTCTTATCAATAATGGAAGAGGAAATAAAGAAAAAGCATGTTGACCATTTAACGGAACCTAGAAAAAAACCATTTTTTGAATGTTTAAGAATGTTTGAATGTTTGGAAGTGGCAGAAGTCCTTCACAGTTTCCAGATAAACTAATTTTTCAAGATTATATGCACATTGGATGATACATGACATAAAATAATAAAAATGTTAAGTATCATTAAAAAAGTCAGGGATATCATACAATATTGTTGCTAGATTCCACTGTGTTGAATGTGTTGAACATGTTCCAAGGGTAACTCCTCTTTTGTGGCAGCAATGGAAGACTGATTGAGGATTCAATGGACTTCTCTGACTGACTTCTTCTGAGGGGTGGAGTCAGACCTTGGCAATAAGGTTTTTGTTATGCACAGAGTATGCTCAGAACATGTCTCTACCACCTGAAATTTGGGAAAGGTTCTCCTGTTTCACTGATATTCAACAGTCCAGGAGCTGGGACAGCCCAGAATTGTGGTGCAGAGGAGCATGGGAGTTGGAGAGTAATTCATATGAGTTATTCCAGCATCAATCCCCTACCTCTTCACCACATAACTAGTAGATCTGCAGAGACTCTCTACCTTTCAGCTGTGTACAGTGGGCTGAATTTTCTTTTAGACAGGCTATGGTGGAGGAAGCATCTGCAGCTTCTGTGGTGTGGAGGATTGCAGATATTGTTGGATTGGATCCAAGGTGTTCAAATTAAGAAAAAATTACTTACTGTATTTCCTTATCTTTGTTGTTGTTGTTGTTGTTTTTATACATTGATTTTTTTTAATTCAACAAATCTCAGGGGGAGAACAAAACACCCCCGTATCCAACCTGTCATTAGTGATGTTCCCTAAACTGGGATAAAAGAAAAGATGGAAAGAACATGCCTAAAGTGTAGAGAAATGATAAAATTGTTTTGCTTTTGGATATAATAGGATAAATTCTAGCTGTTGTGTGTGCACAAGTGCTTGCCAAGAAACCTGCAGTTGGAAGAGGAAAGACAGAGTAGATGTTTGCTGCCTTGAGTTCTGGTTTCCTTTGAGGGTCAGGAGGCCTGGGAAGCCCTGTTCAATTAGACCTGCTACACCTGTATGTGTATGCTGGACTTAAAAGGAAGAAAGCTCAGCAGGTGGGGCAAGCTTGGGAGGAGAGTAGACAGGCTGTTCCTATGTGGGGCAATAAGTCTGGCTCAGGCTAGGAACTGCCTGAAGGCCCATGGTAGGAGGATAGAGCTGGCCTGGAGTGTTGGATTTATTGGTGCCCAGGAGCTGGCAGTTAGGCAGTAAGAGAGGCCAGAGCCCCTGGGGCCTATCTGCAAGGAATTCTTTTGCTTTTGTGTTGTTTTTGGACTTGGACTAAGGGACCCTGTTATCCTGGAAGGGGTCAGAACATCAAGGTGACCTGGCTGGAGAGCCAAGTCACCACCCCAGATCATGGGATCCCTGAGAAAAAGAGTGAGGTGAAGAGACTGCAATGCCAGGTTATGCCATGAGGGGCACTTGGGGATGGTGAGCCTTGGACATCCATGGAAAACCTTTTCTTTGGGCCCTTTATGATGCATTCCAGGGCATGGACAAACTTATATCTACATGTGCCCTGTGATTCTGCAATGAGAACTATACACCCAGCCTGACCATATTATTTCCTGTTACTATCAGGAATAATCCTGCATTAGGGTGGGTGTGTTGCCAGTCAAAATATAGGAATACAAAAAGGGCCCAGTCTAGCTCTCATTACTGCCAATGGCAGTTGTTCCATTGGCTTTAGTGAGAGCTGGACTGGGGTCTTCAGTCTGTTTGTGTAGCATTAATTTTCACCCATGGAGCCATTTAAATGACTGGCCTGAATCTGGCCCCGTGAATCTGAGTGAACTTTTAAAAGGACTTTATAACATATCTGCTGTTTATATGGATCTTGATAGTCTACCCATGCTTCAGTGCTTGCCTTTAATGTACTACTTTTAAAGTATCCTATAGTAGCAGACATTTAACAGTAAAAAACAAAAATTGAAAATGAAAAGTGTAACTGATGGTTTTGGCAGGTAGACAGGACATGAGGAATTGGAGATCTGATAAACGTGTTCAGCATATAATGAGACGCACCCACGGGAAAAGAAATGAAACTATTGTTTAGTAATTCACGACATCTTTTGTAAGTTTTGTAGAAATGTCAATTAATATTAAACACACACACACACACCCCTCTGAAATCAAGAGATAACTAAACAGGGGATAGAAATAATTGTGATATGTCTGTTTCCCCCAAACTATAGCAAAAAAAAAGTATACTTTTTGAGGGGTGGGGATGGGAGAGTAATGTAAAAAGGCAGCAAACAGTGTCTGTCTTTGGCATGACTGACATAGCAAAGATGGAAACAATTATATCTGATAAAGCCATTTATGTGAAGTGCTAAATGCCATATATGTTTACAGTTTCTAAAAGGATGTGTACATTTTCAGGTACACTAAAGCAGGACTAATTACCATTTAAGAAAATGCTATTTAAGCATTCCTTTACAATTTATCCATTCTAGCCTGAGGTTTGAGAGAAGGCTGAATAATTTAATTCAAGTCTGCTGACCTGAATGTATCTCACCAAAAACATATAAGGGGCAAAGTTGCTTAGATTTTTTTTCTTTATACTAATTGCCAGAGGTGAGGGGTCAATGTTTTATATCAGTGTAAAAGATACAGATGGCATATCACACATTAGTGTTGTGTGTGTGTGTGTGTAATGTATATAATATTACTTTTACTTTTTTACACACACACACACACACACACACACACACACACTACATTAAAAGAACATTATGAAGCTTGCAAAGTCAAGCACTGAAAAGTTAGGAAATGCCAGAATGATTGTTACCTGTGCAGAGCAGAGTATTTGACAAGATCTTACATTGTCATACCAGTTTCCATTGTTTTAATGAGTGTAATGTTGTGACTTGAGTCTAGAGTTTGGGGCTTTGCTGTGCTAGCCAGCACTGTTCTCTTTGCTACAATTTAGGGATATCCTGCTTCCACCAAGATCTTCTGGACTCTGCTGCCACCACTTACGGTGCCTTTTACTCTTTTTGGACAGATTAGAAGAAAGTGTCTGAGTTTATCCTCAGGATGGAGAAATTATTGTGACGAATGCTAAATCGTAACATTGATACATTAGTAGGTTTCTTATTTTAAATCTTTGTGCTATTTGGTCCATTTGCAGGGCTGGCCTGCAAGTTTTGTCAAACCTGTGGCTGTGGGCCTCCTGGATCTGGGAGGTCTAGGAAAAATAGAGGAGAATCTCAGCTTTCGTTTTAATAGTAAGTTTCTAGTCCATAATAGCGTTGGAAAGATAATCTTGAAAACATAAACCAATGTAAACTGATAGCAATGGCTGAAAGAAACAAACACGTCTGCAGCAGAGGGAAACATAAATATTCCTCCCTCCCCTGCCCTATAAACACTTTTGTTTAAACTGAGTCAGTTAGGTTTTAGGTGTTATCTGAAGAACACCTTCAGGGATGTAGAGAACAGATTCTTCAAAGAGTTACTGGGGTTGGGGGGGGGCAGAGCACTTCCAGATATATAGATATCCTCAAACTTCCATATCCCCCTCACTTCTCCATCCCTCAATTCCCCTATTTAAAAAAACAGAACTTGTACTTCAGTATAAGTGACTTGTCATTCAATTCTCTAAGGCTCTGATTCAGGACAGCATGCACATGCTTAAGCCCCTCCCTATTGACTTAAGCACATATTTACTGTTAAGCATGTGCTTAAGAGCTGTCCTGAATCAGAGCCATAGACCCACTCTGGCTACCTCTCCTGCTGCACTTCCATCTGAGAACAGATACATGAACCGTGAACCAGGAGGAAAGAGAATGGTTAAAGGGAGAGGGGTCATGTGCTTGAGAATTACCTCAGTAGCCTCTATAAGTTCTGTATGTTGTTTTTATTCTTAAAATCAATAAACACTTTAAGCAAAAAAGGAAGAAAGAGGCCATGCAGTAAAACACAGCATGTGGTGCTGGCCCTTCACAGAGAAGGGAGAAGCAGCTTGTAGAAAGCCATGTGAACAAATGAGTTATTTGTGCGGCCATGTGATCCAAAATGGAAGACATGTGTCACACTGCAAATCTGTATAACTTGGCAGACATGTACTAGACGGGAGCAGTGGGGCCTCCTGGGTTTTCCACCACCCTTCATATCCTTGGCTGTCATATTAATCCTCTTTAAATCCAAGCTCTCCTTCCCAGTGATTGACTCCTACATCTTTTTTTCATCTTTCATTGCAGCCAAACAGCATCCCGTGTAGCTGAAAACTATTCAGCTCCAGAATCAATCCTGCAAGACTCACAGGGCAGGAGAAGCCTTTGGCCTTTTCTGGTGGTGATGGCCAAGTCTGTATGTAATGTGCTTAGTCTCCACTGGCCCACACAGTGAGAGATCCTGATCCCCTCTTGAACTTGGGTGGAACGTTTTCCTTTTGCGATTGGGTGGGCCAGCTCTAAACTAATATTTTCTGTATAGTTAATGATGACATGGCAAATGCCATACCCTGGTGGAAATTTGCCATTTGAAAAATTGCCTAAAAATATATCCTACAGTAAATCTTTCTATGCATGAGTGTGTGTGTGTGTGTGCACATGTACTGTACTGTACGGGATGGTCTCCATCCCCGCAAAAAACAAAAATCTCAACTACTAACAAATATGAATCTTGCCACAGGGATAACAAAAAATGTCTCAGCTAAATCTTCTATCTGCTATTGTTTTATTTACTAATGACAAGAACTACACTGTTTGAGCTAAGAATTCAAGAAGATTATCAAGGTCTTTAGAGGCAAAAGTATGGGACAGGTGAGGAAAGCAGTTTGCTCCTTGATGGGCAGGATGGTCTAGTGATTAGGATGTTAGCACTGTTCTACCACAGGCTTCCTGTATGATCTTAGGCACGTCACTTAGGATACACCTACATTTGAGCTGAGAGGTATGATTCCCGGCTTGTGTAGAGGTACCCGTGCTAGTTTTGCTTGAGCTGGTGCTTAAAAATAGTAGTGTGTCTGCAGCAGCTTTGGCTAGCTGTGCAAATATGTACCCAAGAGGTTGGGCAAGATTGTAGCTGAGGCGGCTATGCTGTGGCCAAAGTGCTATTTTTAAGTGCTAGCTCAAGCAGAGCTAGTGCCAGTACGTCTATGTGAACTGGGAATCACACCTCCCAGCTCAAATGTAGATGTAGCCTTAGTATCTCTATGCCTCGAGTCCCCATCTGTGAAATGGGGCTAAAATACTTCCCTCCCTCAGATACTATGGTAATAGGGGTGACACAAGTACTTTAGAACAAAGCTGGGTAATGTTCTAATCTGAACGGTAGGCTCGTGTTGAGTGTTAGGTGCTAAAACCTAATCTTTACACTGTTTCACTGTATGGCTTACTGATTCTAGCAGGTGGAAAATGGCCACAGGTGGGAGGAGTCTGCATTTCAGTCTATTTTACAAACCCGTGTCTCTTTCCAAACATGCAATGACATCTTGAAATCTAAAAGGACAATGCAAAATCAGGACAGTATTTTATTCAGATCCATACAGTGGATTTCAAAGCTGATATTTTACCCTCCCTATATATACAAAGGTGGAATTCTAAGCCCATAGGAAGGGCAGAACGGTGTAAATGACAGCAGCCATGTGGAACAGAATTTTGCCATACAAGTGTTGTGAAGGGGTATATCACCGAGGTGCCTAGGGTTGGAGGTCTATCAGGATGAGAGGAACATTGCAATTATCCCCTCTGAGATGAATTAACAGAAATCTGCTCCATACTTGTACAAGACTTGTAACGCTGTGATCTACCAGAGTTGTAGTGTAGTTAATCTGAGACATAGATTTTATAAAGGTGCTAACTGGTGTTTCATCATGCCCCGGGGGTGTTTCATTTTCATACAAGGACTTGTTTGGAGAAATGCTGTGTGAGCCTTTAAAACAGATTGCCTGCTGTCAAAAGGACTATTTGAACAGTCATAATGGTTCCTTTATGCAATATTTTGGAAAAACAGTAATTTAAAACTACGCTTTTTAAAAACTCCAAGTAGTTGGAATCCTAAAAAACCTGAGTAAATCTGAGAAGCTCCTTTCCCTTATTCTGAATTATGACAATTTTGGGAAGGAAAAAGGAGTAAAGTTATTAGAAAGAAACTGAATGTATACATCTTTAATATGAATGTCATGTTCAAAAAGCATTTACAGTTTTCTTCATGTCACAATGATAGTGCATTCCTTTTCCTTTAAGCAGAGAGCATCTGTTTCCAGGAAGGGACAAATACAAGAACAAAATATGATATGCTCATGAAAGGGGGAAATTGCATATTTCTTCTGGGGACATTCATTTTACTTCACTTCAGACCGCTGGAAAAGGTGACTGGGAAAGACACTGTTCGCTCAGCAGCCATGCCAACTTGTACTGCAGTTTGGTCAGAACTAACAAATTAAACAAAGGTCTGACTCCAGACACAGCGACTCCTGGCAACATCTAGATACTGTAGAAAGTTATTTCTGGCAATTCAGTTAATTGCACTCTTTCTTTTCAGTTGGTACCTGACTGCCAGAAGCTGGGACTGGACAACAGGAGCTGGATCATTCAATATTTGCCCTATTATGTTCATTCCCTCTGAAGCATCTGGCACTCGCCACTGTCAGAAGACAGGATACTGGGCTAGATGGACTATTGGTCTAACCCAGTATGGCCATTCTTTTGTTCTTATAATACCCCAATATTGCGATATGGGACATTGTGCTGCTGGAGAAGGTGCCATCGTATGGATGAGATGGAAAACAGAGGGCCTGACTGCTTGTGTTCGGTAAAGCTCCCATGGCATTCAAGTTTCAGAGGTTTAGCTTTGGTGTCCTAGCTAAATATCAATTTGTGTCATTCTCTTTTCTACTGATGTACAACACTCCCTCCCCTTCAGTTTCAGCTAAATAAGAGATGCCTCACCTTGTCTGTTTCTCATTGCTGTATGCTGTTAAGACTCCATCTGTGAGGTACTGAGCACCTCCTGTGAAATGCTGAATGCTCTCATCTCCCATTGATTTCAGTGGTAGCTGCGGGCACTCGGAACCAAACAGGGTTGTGCCCTTAAATAGCTGCTGCATTTCATCTCACAGCGGTGGATGCCATGATTCCTTTGTAATTTAAGAGCCTCCTCTTGCAATCCTAGCTCAGGCACCAGAACTCCACTTGACTGCAAAGGGAGTTTTGCCTGCACCAAGGGCCCTAAAGCACATTTCCGGTTAAGACAGTATTGCCAAAAGCAAACATTCAAAAATCACGAGTCAGACCTCCAGAAATCACGAGATCAGGTTGAAAATCATGAGATTTTAAAAAGAATAATTATTGGTGGAGCCAGGCTTGAGGAATTCAGCAGGACATGCACAATTGTATTTGGAATATTTGCACAATCTGCTGTAAGTGGCATCTCACTTCAGCATCTCAAGTAGGTGGCTCTTGGTTTGTGAGCACACCACTACTTCCCTGCTTCTCCCCCCCGCCAAATTCAAGCCCTGCTTTCCCCTTAAAATATCCTATCCCTCACATTCTCTGCCACACCCACTCCCCTCCACCCACATCAGCCCCCTCCAGCCTCCAAGATTTCCCTATCATAGCCCCACACCTAGGTTGCATCCTGCCCCCTAACTTTCCATATCTCTTGACAATTTCCTGTCCATTCCCAGCCCAGGAGCACTGGGAGCAGCCATCTTCTCCGAAGACAGCCTGGCTTCAATGCCATTGGAAACAATAGCAGGTAGTAGCTGTCTTTGCAAGGGGAAGCAGCATTTCAAAAGCTAGCTCTAGGGGAGTAATAGCCATTTTGACTGAGGGAAGTCTGCGGCTTCAGTCCCATTTGAAAATAATGGGAAATATTTTACTACTTTGAATGAGTACAAATGTGTGGTATCAGTAATGAGCCCATGAGAAACTTAAAATAACCCCATCAAATATCATGTGCTTTTCAATAAAATCACAAGAGTTGTGTGAATTAATAGCTCACAAGCAGGTCTTAGAATCTGAAAAAGCACTGGCTCTTTATAGAACATCACATCAAGTTGGAGATTTCAGTCCTTGTCTTGAAAGTACTAAGATATCTAGGCCCAGGATGATCATCCAAAACTCCGGGACCTTGACTACTCCTAACAATTCTGCTCCTTGGTACAAAGGAATTGCTCGTTGTAAGGGGTAAAGCTCATTTATATATGGGACAGGACATTCTTGGCAGGCCGTCCAAGAGTGTAGAACTCAGGGTATGTCTACACTGTGATTAAAAAATCCACAGCACTGAGTCTCAGAGCCCAGGTCTTATGGGGCTCAGGCTGTGGGGCCATACAGTTGCACTCATGGGGTCTCAGAGCCTGGGCTCCAGCCTGAGTCTGATCATCTACACTGCAATTTTATAGCCCCATAGCCCGCGCCCCACGACCTGAGTCAGCTGCTCCAGGCCAGCCACAGCCATGCCATAGGTCTTTTATCAAAGTGTAGATGTACCTTCAGGCCTTCATGACATAAGAGTGACCACAAATCTGGTTCAAGTGGAAAGTGCACTTCTTCAATCTCACTTCCACCTAACAAAAGCATAGAGCAATACACTTTAAAACAACAAATCCTAACAAATAAAAAACACCCTATGCAATTTTTTCCCAGGGAGAGGAATGAAGAAGTAACTTTTCTTGACAGTTGTTAGTCACCTCACTTTATAGTCAAAAGGTGTTCAGCTATGATGGTGATGGGTGAGGTGTAAGAAACTGGGAGAGAGGGAGAGAGAGATCCCTTGAACAAAATAGTTTTCAGATGATCAAATTTCTAATAAATAACTAGTACCTGATTTATGCTGTAATTTACAGTGGGGTAAGTAATTAATATATTTAAGTATCTTATCATTAAAGCTGAAAAATATCCCCAATTATTCCTGTTTAAGGCCAATTCTGCTCCCAATTGAAGCTAATGGTTATAATAAGCTATAGTTGTCTCTTCCTTCACCAAGATGCCTTTTATTAGAATTGCATTATTAACACACTTTATAAACTCTCATCCACAAATGATGTTTCTATTTTATATTATGGATTTTTTTTTTTTTTTTTTAGTGAATCTAGTGCTCATGAAAAATGCCACATTGGCAAACCTGTGAAGCCAGATATTTATCCACAGAAGAGGAGCAGCATGGGCAGCAAGCAGTAGGGAAAGCTTCCCCACACTGATTCAACTTGGAGGAATCACAGAAGAGCTTGACAGCAAGTTCAGTTGTTTACATTTATTCAACCATATTCAGGTACCAGTAATAAGGAATTCAGTAAGTGTTAATTATGGTGATGTTTTAGCAGAAAGGATAACTCTGCACTAGAAACTGAAATGCTATTGCCTGCTTATCCTATATAGGCTACCAAAAACAAAAAAAGCAGCCATCATGTGGTGACAAATCAATCAACTAGTAGCCTGGACCAAATTTATACTGAGGTCTTAGAGATAAAAATCTTCATATCCATTTATCAGTCCTTTGAACCATCCATTCCCCCTATGTTTTTATGCATGTAGCTCTTGTTGTGCCACAGTCTTCCATCAAACTTTCACTCTTTCTTCATGTAAGATCCCGGTCTGTGGTAGATAAGGGGTCAGAATCTGAACTTGGATCCCAGTTGAAATTTTGCATCCGGCATGTAGTTCTCTAACGCTAAAGCAAAACCAGTGAAGCAAATGACCTCAAATGATTGAATGATCAAAATTCAAATCCAAATCTGAATTTTTGCTCAACCCCTTCTATGCTAACTATATAACTCCTATGCACAAACACATCTTGAAATGAATATGTTAAAGCTGGATATTGAGCCAGAGGTTAACAAATAGTAGAATAACATCAGAGTCGTTGTATTTTCTGTTGAGTAAAAATGCTTAGAATAATTTACTATTGTATGAAGTAATGCAGCTGTCTTACTTAAAATATTCCTCCCTTCCACATGGAGAGAGAAATGACCACAAGAAGTGTTCCAGAAAGCCATTTCATTCCCATGTGGCTTGTTTTGCTAAATGAGTTACAATAAAGATCTGCTCCAAATGGTGCATTTTTTCCTGCCTCAACTTATTTTGTACTTGTTCAGTAAAATAGATTCCAAAAAAGACAGGATTGTAATTTTTAATAAGATTTGTTAAAAATAGCAGAGCTGTGGTCAGAGAAATGACCGCAGGAAGTGATTTGTTTCCTGTGATCATTCCTCCTCCTCCTCCTCTGCCACTGGCCTTTTTTAGACTATCAGCAGAAGAGAAAATGTTTCATTAACCCGATTTAAAATTCATCATAAATAGCTAATTAATTGTATAATCTGCTATCAATCTAATAAATTACACGTGAGTTTGAGTCTTTGGAGGGTTGGGGGCTTAAGCAGCGAGAGAATTGTCAGAGCAGCAAGTGCTCTCATAGATCACAGTGACACAATGGTGTATAGGACAAGTGTCTTTCTAATGTTGATACAGGGCCAAATTCTTAGCTCAGTGCACACCCCTTTTACTGGTCTGTGTGCCAGAGAGTTCTGGGGAGGCTATCAATGGAAGGAAGCACTACTCCCCAGGGTTCGTGCCCATCTGGTCCATGAGAGGGAAATGGTAGATCTAAGGACATCACCTCTTTCTTCCACTACGAGCCTATCACCTAACTCTCACTACAGTGTAACACCGAGGCCCCATGGAGCACAAGGTTTGCAGACCTCCTGAGATGGTACTCTGCCTTCCCCCACTTCCGACCTCCCAGCAGACCCAGTATGATACATGCCAGAGCAGGTATTAAAGTATCTACTGTGATGACTATAACAGTTTTGGGTTCACATATGTACTTGTACATTAGTTATCAACAGAGTGTGTAAGCATCTACTTAACTACAGTTTAACAGATATGTCTCCTCCTGGAATTTTGCTAGTGTTTTAGGATTCCAACAAAAGTGATCTATTTAAACAGTTGTGCACCTTTTCCTCAGCAATGCCATAAAAGGAAAAAGATTAACAAGGCACCGCAGGGTATTGTGGTAGTATAACCAGAGTGACAAAACAGAGCTTCAGTAAAAGTAGTCAGAATTGCAAGGTTTGTCCAACTGAGCCAGGAAGCCTCTTCTTCTGATTTCCATAAACTGTCATATTCATTTCAAAAGGACTTTTCTGCGGGATGGGTTGGTTAGTTCTTTCATTTTGACTCCATCTCCAGTAATAATACAGCTCTACCCCGATATAACGCGACCCGATATAACACGAATTCGGATATAACGCGGTAAAGCAGTGCTCCGGGGGGCGGGGGGCTGCACACTCCGGCGGATCAAAGCAAGTTCAATATAATGCGGTTTCACCTATAACGCGGTAAGATTTTTTGGCTCCTGAGGACAGCATTATATCAGGGTAGAGGTGTAGTAACAACTGGAATGAAACTCTATGTGATATTCTTTCGCCTTGGTCTAGGATGGATTAGTAGTTCAGCCAAGGTCTGACCGCCCATTGCCACCAGAAATGAAGTATTGGTAGATACTCAGATGGCATAGTCAAACTGGGAGCATTGTTATTGTAGTAGTTTCAGGTGTCTATTTTCTCCTCAGTGCTTACTCAGAGCAACAGTTCAATTGGAGTTCCTTGCACAGCTTGAAGAGCCTGTCAGCTGAGTCTTTCCTTGCCAGCCTGCCTTTCTTACTTTTAAATAGTAAATTGATTGAAGCATTTTAAATAAGAATGATTTTTAGAAAAAAGTTTACTATATAGACACCATTAAGGAAGCTATTCCCTCAAAATGGATCTGAACCAAAACCCATGAAGAACCCTAAGTCATGTTGTTCAAATACTTACTTGCAGGAGTAAATCATTTAATGCAAAAGTTGCAGAAGTGGGCCCTAATGGATCTAATGGACCTTTATCTTCATTTTCTGTTGCAGTGGATTTTTCTAGAAAAGACTGAAGTATGCACAGAAAGACATAACCTTAAACATTTTCTCCTGCAAATCTAATGTTTTATGTTTTGCTATTGATGAAGAATTTAAATAGTTAATCTCTGAAAATATCTAGAAGAATGGCATTTTTTCCCTGAAAGTAGTCTTCTTAAATGTTTATATTTATATTAGAGAGGAACAGGAACTATTCAGACCAATTGAAATGATGCATTATATTATGATAACATATTTCTAAATTATTGTGGTGTATCACTGAAACTGATGAGTTCATAATAGACAAGAAATGTCTAAGGAAAAAATCTAATTTATTAAAGTCAGTGGGTGGAGAGGTGGGTGGGTGGCTGTGTGTGTGCATGCTCCTCTGATTCTCCTGTTCTAGACATTTCGTAGACAAGTTATATACACACAATCCCAGGACATGATTCTACTAACATTTAGGCATGTGCTTAACTTTATTCACGAGTAGTCCCATTGAAGATCTAAAATGTGATTTGCTAACACTGAGTGAGGAAACGTTTTGGGGGCTATGTAAGTACAGTTCAGAACATGAATAAATATGTGCTAGATGGGGACCCTAGGGTTCAACCCTTGTCCCTTGGAAGTCTATTTACGTTTGCTATTGAATTAAAAGGGATCAGGATCAGGCTCTTATTCTTCCGTCTCACATGTTGTATTTTTAAATATTTCCTTTACAATGCAACCATCTGCTAAATTTAGACTACCTTTTTTAGAATTTATTTTATGAACATACGAAAAAAAATCACATTGTAAAAAAGCACGCAGGCTTTTGAAATGCCATTTGTGAAATGTTCCAACTATGTACAACTGGCTCAGTTACTACAGTTCACAATTGCCATCTGAACATCTATTTTTCCAAGCATTTAAGAAAAGTGATGTGTACATTTTTCATGTGTAATTAGGCAGTGTAATGTGATCCCTTGCTGCAGTCAAGCTGCCATGTGCTGTAGCCTCACTGAATAGCTTCCAGATTTCAACCCAATCTCTTCTGTCTAGACTCTACGTTGCTATTTTTTTCCCTCCTAGCTTAAAACAGACTCCAATATAAAATGCAAAAAACAGAAGTTTTTGTCCCTCTTTCTCATAAAGATGTGGGACAGATCTCTCAGGCCCAGACGAGAGCTGGGTCCCAGACTTTCATAAGACACGTGTCGTCTGAAACTGACATTAAAGATTGTGCAGGCATGTCAGCAGGTCAGGCACACAAAAAATGCTTAAAAATATGGTTTTCATTAAGAAAATGAGTATTTTTAGAGAGGTGTGGTTCAGTTCAGATGAAAAAGAAAGAAAAAAAAATTAAAGCAGCACAAGAGATCCCAAATTGCAACATTATTTATATTGCTGTTGAAATGTGGTGTATTCTCTTTATAAAGTTTTTTGGGGGAGTGAAATAATATACACCAGGCCAGAACCAGGTGCATATCCTGTAGAGAGTGTTTATAATCAGAGTTACAGGATAGCAGATTTATACTAGAACAAACTCTCTAAGAGAGCCCTGCAGCTTAAGTGCATTGTCTTAATCCTGAGAAATTTTACATTATATCCTCAATTAAGAGTTCTTTACCAAAAAGAAAATAAAGTTAAAATGATTTCACAGATAATTTCAAGGAACTGTATATGGTCTCATGTAGTTGTAAACGGCATATTCTGTTATCAGCTTTTTATCTGACGACAGTTTGTTTTATTTCAACTGTGTCAATATTGATAAAAAGTCCAAAGAAATGATTCAGTTCCATGGAAGGATGCATTTGTGTAAAATAGGCAATAAACTAGGTTTTCTTTCTTTGAACTACATTTCTGAATCATTTGTTCTGAAAATTTGCTGCAGATTATGTATACTGGATTAACTGTGCCTTCCAAAAACTACTCAAAGTACAGTTGCTCTGTCTTTTAGTCTAGAAAATTCACAATTTTTTTGTTTCATGGGATTTCTTTTGAAAAAATGTTCATCTGTTCCTTTTATGCAATTTTGCAATGCCTTAAATTATGCTTTATTTGAGGTCTCAATGGAATGGTTGTTTTTCCAGTGAAAATGTGCCTTTTTGCATATTTTTTAGGTGACTGGCACTCTGGCTTGAAAAATAGGCCCATTTCCACTCATTTCTGAATGGAAGTGTATTGTGTTTGCTCAAAAATGCCCATGCTTGCTGGAAAAGTGGCCCATTTTTAAATTAAAAATTAACATACTGTAGCAAACTTTTTTTTTCAAAAAAAAAAAAAAAATTGGCCCTTTTTTTTAATTCATAGGAAACTGAAACTATTGAGATATTGAGTCATTGTGCATGCTCTTAAGTTTATTTTCTCACAAACCTACAAGGAATTAACCCAAAAATTGGATTTCTAAATGAAGATTTCTATGCAATTGCAATCAGTGAAAGAAAGTGAACCAGACATTTCACAGAAATTCTATTATAATTAAGGTATTTTAAATCAATGTTTGCAGTAAAATCAAGTTTTGTTAAACAATAATCCTCAAATCTCATCCTAAAGTTATCATATTTAGGGCTTTTCATCCACTGATTTCAACGTGCTTTTCAAAGGTGAATAAGTAATATTATCCCTATTTGAACAAATGGGGAAACTAAGATACAGAAAAATGAAGGGCCAGGCCTAAAGCAGCTACCCAATGAGTGAAGGGGAATAGAACTCATAGCACCTGACTTTTAGTCAGGTGCCCTATTAACTACATTATGCTGCTAAATTTAAAACACATCGGGTTTATTGTTGACCATTACTTATCCCCATTCATTTTTCCATTTTAATTTCAATAACCATATCAGCATGACTAGATATAGATATACAAGGGCCATCCCAGTGTTCTCTTAAGGACCCTATTCTGCACTGAGTTACAACTCATGGAGCCCAACTGACTAAAATAGGGATTGCACAGGTTGTAAGTCAATGCAGAATTTGGACCAATGTATCTAGGCAGACATTGCTAGTGGAGTTTTATACAGCGGTCTATCCCACATTGTACAGATTTCATAGATTTTGTGGCCCAAAGACCGTTCTGATAATCTAGTCTCTAGTTTGACCTGTATAGCACAGACCATAGAATCTCACTTGGTAACACCTGCATTCTGGCTTGTATCTTGTAATATTGTTCATTGCTATTACATTGTATGCTGACCATAGCTGGTCTCTTGGAGCTGTGTGCACTCACCGTGCCCCTTTCCTCATTAGTATAGTGGTGAGTATCCCCGCCTGTCACACGGGAGACCGGGGGTTGATTCCCCGAAGGGGAGGGTGACCCCTTTAAACCCAGGATTGTGAGTTCAATCCTTGAGGGGGCCATTTAGGGAACTGGGGTAAAAATCTGTCTGGGGATTGGTCCTGCTTTGAGCAGGGGGTTGGACTAGATGACCTCCTGAGGTCCCTTCCAACCCTGATATTCTATGATTCCTTGTAATATATGATAAATCAGTAAGGGCCTGATTCTGAGCTCCATCCCACACATGCAGAACACCAAAAATAGAATGTACAAATGTGAGAGTTTCTAATCAGCCTGCATACAAAATTGTAGTTGCCCTGCGATACTGTCATCCTCCATGGGTCATATTATGACAGGTTATGATGTCTAACACAGCTATCTGTGTGATTAGACAAAATGAGGGAGGTTTTGGTCATCTGTTCTTATATATTTATCTGAAAACAGAGTATTGGAAGCACATGTCATGAGTGCAATATATTGAATGTACTTTTTGAATAAATGATGCATGTGAGCCTGCTCAAATTCAGAATCAATGGGGAGCTGTCTGCATACAAGTGACTTTAAATATTTTCCAGTTAACTCAGAGATCCAAATGGAAAACCAGTACTCAGGGATATCATGTAGATATGGGATACTTTGAAACTATAAGCCAACAAGTGACTTATGCTCCTCCAACGTGTAATTTTTTTCATCTGTGATAGATAGAAGAGTCTTCATTTAATAGCTAATCCAAGCATAATCCAGTACAAATTACTACTACAAATTAAACACATTCTTCATGTTCATTAGTTCAGAAAACCATGTGTGAAAAGAATGCAATGGAATATACATTGATTATACTAAAGAAAACTGCAATTTATTGTGGCATGACTCAGTGAAGTAAAGGGAATGTGATACTGGTTGGATAGTGAGGTATGCATAGGTGGAATGCCATTGGAAAACCTCCTTTGTGGTCATACTTCACTGAAATCCATGACATGTCCCCAAATGCTGCCACCAAAGCAGCAAAAAGTTATCATGTAACTTGTGTGTATAAATTCAGGATATATGTAACTTGTGACAACTATAGTCACAAATTTGATATGGAAAGTATGTCTGGCTATATATAATACTCATCCCCACACACACGATATTTCCTGTTCATACATTGCATATGTTGGCCAAGCTCTTTGTAGCCTGAAGTTTCAGGCAAAGATTGTTTATTCCTCCTCTAATAATAATCTCAGTTATTATTCTGGTTTATGATAAATTCAGTAAAGAAATTACTTGTAAATCTGTGCTGGATTAACAAGGCAGATGTGGCACATGGTAGAACAAAGCTATGTAAATACAGATCTGTACATAGACATAAGAATAGGTAAAACACTGATCATATATGCTAGAAGCCTGGCTACTGAAACCCCATTCACTGCCAGTTATTCACAGATCTGCCAGGCAGAGCAGTGTATAGAATTGCGTCATCACATTTATGCCCTTATAGCAACAAAGTCCATAGACTTGAAGGCAGAATTTAGCCAGTATCAGTGGAACATGAGAAATACAGAAAATAGAGTAGATTAATTTAAAGAAGAGAAAAGATCCAGATAGTGCATTTATTTAAATTATAAAAAAAAGTATATGCAAGTCATATTGAGTCTTTGTTTAATTTAGTTTTTATTAAACCATGGTCTCTTCAAAGGTCATAATATACCAGATAATCAAAGGCAATGGAAAAAGAATAAAGTATATGTGTAAAAAATAAACAAGTAACCTTATTGTACTTACGATTATTAATTGTTCTTTATCAAACACTTTACAAACAGAAATTTTTAAGAAGTCAGAATTTCCCTTATTTTACTCAGATGAGGGCAAGTTAGGACCTTTTATATTTAAATGCAAGTTCAAATTCTGAACTTTATTTATTAAATAAAGTCACAATTTAAAAATTGTGATCTGAGTCTTTATGGGCTGAATTTTCAAATGTTTCTGAAAGTGTATTAATCATTTGGCTCTCAATTTTTTAACTTTTATCTTGTGGTTGAAGAACTTCATAGTTCGTGAGAAGATGCAGCCAGTGATCAGTGTTTCTGCGATGATTCATTGGACTATTAGTTATTCCTTTAATCCAGGGAGTGATGCAGACAAAATGTTGGTTTGAAATTGGGAGTGAGGGAAATGTTTTGTATAAAATAAGAAATTACACGAGCAATTACCCTCTGACTCAAAGTGAAGAACAACTGAATTTTTCCAATAGCTAAAAAAAGTTTGCTGAGTTTGTTGTGTTCATTATTCTTGTTTGCAGGAATCTGCTCTTCCTAGTTGTAGGTAGGCCAGGAAGCAGAAGTGCCAAAATACCACAAGAAGAGTTGTTTACATCAGTGGTTCTCAACCAGGAGTTAGCATACCCCTGGGGCTACGCAGAGGTCTTCCAGGTACTACATCAAATCATCTAGATATTTGCCTAGTTTTACAACAGGCTACATAATAAGCACTAGCAAAATCAGTACAAACTAAAAGTTCATACAGACAATAACTTGTTTATACTGCTGTATATATTATATCAATGTTATTCACCCCAGGGGTCGTGATTTATTTGATACTTATATGGTAAAAATGAGAAAGTAAGCAATTTTTCAGCAATAGTGTGCTGTGACACTTTCGTATTTTTATGTCTGATTTTGTAGTTTTTAAGTGAGGTGAAACTTGGGGTACGCAAGACAAATCAGACTCCTGAAAGGGGTGCAGTAGTCTGGAAAGGTTAAGAACTACTGGTTTACATGACAGTTGTAGCTCAGATTTCTGATTTAGGAGATTTAGATAGTTTAGAAAATGTTCAGGGAAGCATCCCAACTTCCAGATTATTTTCCAAATCAAACCTCTGAAGCTTCTGGGGTTCATTCATCACTAGTTTGGGGCCTGATCCAAAGCTTGTTGAAGTTAATGGAGTCTTTCTAGTTGAGTTCAATGAACACTGAATCAGGCCTTTACAGAATATTGCCTATTTGTTAAACCTAGCCAGCAGCTTGAACAAGCTTTTTCTTCTTACATGATTATATGAAAATTGCTTGATTTTTTTTTTTTAAAATGGGACATAAGGGCTCCATATTAGGTTGATGTTGAGTGTTGTCTGCTACACTGTTAATCAGATGAGCTTTTATTTTTCTTCTAATGAAGTATTTTCTTTTAGTATTCATTAGTAATCTTAACACACAAGGAATACATCTCTTTGCCATTAAAAGTCATCCTTCTGTAAAACATAATCCCAATGTTCTTAGGGACCTGTCAAAGAGAGTCAGAGAGATTGTCAAAATGTCCAAACTGTGACTTAAGGGAATCTATGAACATTCCAATAGTCATCTTTTCTGATACATTTAAAAATAGTTATCTGGATATATGTAGAGAGAGGGTTGTATGAAAATATCCTCCTATCTGTCTTGCTTTAAATGTCATTTTTACAAGAGAAAACCTTTTCTAATGAATGCCATCCATACCTATGAGAGGTGATATTGATAGATGTGTCACCTTTTTATCACAAAAGCGCTTGATGTTAGATGTTAGGTTTTATAGGGAAAATGTTAACCCTTTTGATTTTAATGTGGAAGGTAACCACTGAAGTTGTTTTTGTCTTCTATATAGTGGAAAAGGTGATTTTTTTCCCCCCATGTATGTTTGAGTTTCATCTTTAGATGAATGTTTACCTTTTGTACATTGGTTCATATGCTGACAGGAAAGCTTTTAATGCATATTTTTATTTGTATTAGTAATATTGTATGCATCCTCATCCTCATAAATAACTTGTATAGATCTTCCTTTCATTTGAGGATCTATATAATAAATTAGACACATCATCTCTGTAAAGACAATAAATATACAGATTTTACAGAGGGATAAACTCATGCACAGAGAGGTTAAGTGATTTGCCCAAATCCATACAATGAGGTGGTGACATAACTGGAAGTAGTCTTGGAACCTTGACATCCCCATCCAATCCCATGCTGCTAGTTCTTAAATAGGCAGCAATTCTATAAAACTCGTAAGCCATCAATGTATAGTTAAACAGAAGTTATGGGCTTGATTCTGAAACTACTAGGTGAGGGTCTTTGGCCCATGTTATGCATGTAGCTGAGCTGCGACTGCTAGTAGCAGATATCCCCAATGGCCAGTGATGGGACACTAGATGGGGAGGGCTCTGAGTTACTACAGAGAATTCCTTCCCAGGTGTCTGGCTGGTGGGTCTTGCTCACATGCTTGGGGTTCAACTGATTGCCATATTTGGGGTCAGGAAGGAATTTCTCCCTAGATCAGATTGGCAGAGACCCTGGGGTCTTTTTTGCCTTCCTCTGCAGCAAGGGGCATGGGTCACTTGCAGGTTTAAACTAGTGTATATGGTGGATTCTCTGTAACTTGAAGTATTTAAATCATGAATTGAGGACTTCAGTAACTCAGCCAGAGGTTAGGGGTCTATTACAGGAGTAGGTGGGTGAGGTTCTGTGGCCTGCAAAGTGCAGGTGGTCAGACTACATGATCATGATGGTTCCTTCTGGCCTTAAAGTCTAAATGGCAGTAAATTAATCAGTGTTTGGCCATGTGAACTCTGATCCAATTAAGAGTAGGACCATCTTCCACCAGGTTAGAGAAAAGGGAAATTGGAACAATCAGGGAGGTGCCAGCAATCTTTAACTTAGCAGGGCCCATTTCTATTTTCTTTTACACCCTAAATTCCCATAGAAGAAGGAAGTGTGGTTAATTCTGTGAAAGTAGTCTAGGGATGGAAGCTTGTTCTAATGAGTTCAAAGTAGCTTCAATGGCTAAAGATTGTAGGCTATGCAAATAAGATGTTGTGAAGACCAACAAAATATTTCAGTAGTCTGTCTTTTAAAACTTCAGCTAATATGTCTGCCTGCACATGGAATGACAATGAAAACCAGTTTGTAAATGTAAACAAAAATCTCCATAATCTTTTTACAAACCAATCAATCTTCACATTGAAGTAGTAATTACACTACTATTGGATGTTTCCATTTAAGAAATGATTCAGAAAAAACTCAGACATATTTGCAGATTGCAGTAAATTACCCAAATGTAATTGTACTAATGAATATCCTAGTTAAAACTGAAAATATTTTAGTGATCCTGGTAGACACGCACATATACCCTGGTCCATTTTTGTGGAAACTTTGTCACTAGAACACAGTGACAGATGCACAATATGTTCAATATCATCTTATTCTCTATGTTATGCAAGTTGATAGGAATTATGCATTATGCAATTTTATAAAGCAGTTTGTGGTCACCATGTGTTATTAAGAACTGCTGTGTGTACAGAAGAACTGCATCTGACACACGCTGCAAAAGTTCTAGACTATCAGTTTGCTTGAAATGTCTGTATCCCAGCCTAGCCACCATTCTTTGGGAATAAAGAGCATCAACTATTGGACATTTTAGTCCGTTTATCAATCATAAAGGCAAATAATCATATTTATTTTGTCAATCTAATGACTGAATCTTAGTATTCTTTCATTATACAGTAGCCACCCATACAAAGTAACTATAAAATCTATAACTACCTTAATATATTGTGCTACTTTCTGTGTCGAAGAAAGATTCTTTTGGGCCCTCTTCATGCTAGATTTATGTTCTCTGAAGATTTAAGTATATTAGTATGGGTAATCTCACTCCATTACCTTCTATAAAACAAGATCTGTGACTTCCTCCCTGGTGTGCATTTACCATATCGAAATGGGCTACTATTTTCATATTTAACTCACTGGTAAGTCATAAAATCAGCTTAAGGAGTGTCTGCCCAAAGAACTGAACATACAAGATGATAAAAGGGAGCTTTTATTACTCATAACAGTATTGATGTTATATTAAACATTGAACATTGACTATTGTTTTGAATTGCAGCCTTGGCACCCTCATCCAGCCTCCCTTTCAGCTTTGAAATAGACCAAATTCAGAAATTTACAAGGCTTTTAAAAAACCTAGATGAAGCAATTAAATCTCCAGATTGGAGGATGTGATCCTTTAAAGGCCCTTTACAGAATATCAAAAGAAAGAGAGGATTATATTTAGCAGGTGTGAGAGCCCACGCAGGACATTTCATTGAGAAAGAGCCTGATATTATCCAGCAACAAATACTTAAATTAATATAAAACATCTTGGGGGGAAGTGGATTTTCTTTTCTTTTTTGAAGTATTAGGAAATTATAACACTTTGTGGCTCCTTCAAACCTGAAAGGTCCAAATATACATGAGTCAATGGTATGTTAAAAAAAAAAAAAAAAAAAGGGGGCGGGGGGAGTTTAAAACAAAGACTTTGGTAGGACTGGGGAGACAAAGAGTGGGGGTAACTGACCATTTGCCTTAAAGCAAGCAGAGTAGCTCTGCATTTTCTTTTTCTGTCTCATTCATAGATCTGCACCACTACCTAATGGATCAAACCAGAAACAATGGACCACAGACTAAGCCGCTAACACAGCCTATGGCATAGCCTTCTGAATGGAGCTATGGAGTCAGATTATTCTTAATACAGGGCTAGGTGTTCCAGGGAAGTGAGAGTGGCGAACTTAAAAGAACCAGATTATTGACAGCTGCCAAACCAGGTTTGTGTCTGCGTACTCCACCTTGATCATGATGGAAGCATCATCTTTCTTTCTTCTGTTTTCTGGATCCCTTGAGATGCAACCTTTCATTACAGAGTTAGTGTATTCTGATTGGTTTGTCTCTATCTAGATAACATACTCAATGATCTAAAGTGGAAAACTGGACTCTGTGGTTTTGTGGGGAGATGTACCCTCCTCTATTCCTTTATTCACCAGTGTGAGGTCCTAAATTTTAACCAGTTGCTATTTTTTGCCTTTCTTGAAAACAGTGAATGTAATGTCCCAAAGCCCCATGTGTTCTTGTTATAACTTAATAAAGCCACTCAATCGACACTTAACTATCTGTAGCACTAATAGTGTTTAATAGAAAGGAAGGGCCAATTAAATAACACTTCTTACTGACAGATAGGCCTAATCCAACATTTTATTTTGCATTCAAGCTACCCACAAAGATGCATTATCTGATCTCCATAAATTGATTAAAGTGATTCAGGTCTGGGATAGATGTGTCCTGTCCTGTCCCACCTTTTGTTTAACTTTTACCTGTATTTCCTTACTCACTATTAACCTGATGTGGACACATTGAAAGCTGTCCTTTGAGACCTAAATAGCCTGTGCTTACTGTTTTGTCAGTAATTCAAAAATCTATGATGTGCTAAAACCAATCTCACTCATATGACTAGTCTTAGTGGGAAGGACACTTGTGAGACGTCTAGATTCATGCATTGCCAAGTACCGTTTGGCATCTACAGAGTTAAAGGTCCTCGGAACCTATAAGATCTGGTCTAGGTAGTATCTAAAATCAGTACTAGACCCACTTTATTTTTTCCTTAAAAACAGGAAATGGAGCCCTGAAGGCTTTTTAACTGGAGAGAGAGAGAGTTGGGAGGGGGTATACTAGCTCTGCCCATATCCAGCCCTGAGCCTGACCCAGACTTGGGGGTCTCTCTGTGTGGGTTCCCCCCCATTATTTTGGCAGACTTTTTGGAATGTCTGGGAGCTAAGGGCTTTGCTTCATGGAGCAGAATTCTGAAGCAAGAAAAAGAGAAAGTTATAGACTAAACCACAGAAATGTAAACATGTCTGCAGCTAAAATAACTCCACTTTCATTGAAAACACTCCTCACTCACAATCAGACTTCTGTGTGCTATGCTCAATAAAACTGCACGTTAATAGTAAGCAATTAATACATTATGTAGCCCTGCTTTAAAAACCGAGACACCTTTAATTATGATTATTGTTATGATCATTAAAGGAGTACTCGATTTTCTTCTTTATATGCTTTGCTCTCGATTCCGACTGTTAGCTGGGGTTCCTAGCTGGGAAAGTGCAGGAGAGGTGTCTTTCAGAACATGAGTGAGAGCAGCATGAAATGAACAGAAGGAACATTGCACAAGATAAAGTAGGGAAAATGCAGTTTCAGCACGGAGATAAGAGACAAAAGACACCTCGGTAAGGACCCTTTTTAATTTTAAAATTATTTTTTGTTTTGTTGAGGGAGGGGGTAAGTGTGTGGTGGTGGTGCTGGTGGAGGGCAGGTTACAATCTAAATGACACTGAGGAGACCCTCACGTGGTTTGATGGATCTCACTTCACCCCTTTGTCTTTTTGTCCTGGTTTTTTTCATCCTTTCCATTACTGATGTGTTCTTCTCGGGGTTTTAAAATTAATGAACTGTCCTTAGCATAGCTGTCTCTGCGTTCCCTTCACTTCCTCAACTTTAACATCTCACCCCGCGCCCAGTGCCTTCACGCTCCCCTCCTGTCTCTACAGGAGTGGAACCATGTTATGACCAGCTTAAATAGTTGCCCTGCATCCCACCCCTCACTTTCATTGAATCGAGGTATCTGTTTTTTACACTTTAACGTTGGCTTTCCCTCGGGTCCGGGCGCAGTCTTTGCAGATAGCCATGCCTTGTAAAGTTCAGTGTTCCGGGGAGAAATACCCTGGACGCCTGAGTTCTCTCCTCCAGCCCAGTCTGGTCAGTTTTCAGCTTTCATTCCTCCCCCCCCGCCCCTTCTGAGCACCCGGCTCCCCGGCTGGAGGGGACACCCCGAGCCCGCTCCTTCTAGCCCATCAGGTCTCTCTCACACACCCACCCACCCCATCTGCTGGGTCCATGCCCACCCGGGGCCGCGTGCTCGGAGCGCCCGGGGCTGGCCGCGGCGGGGCTGGTCCCCCCGCACGGAGGGAGCTGGGGCGAGCCTGGGCAGTTGCCCTGCTCCATGATTGGAGCAGGAGAGAGGCTCGCTGAGCCCGGGGCCCGCGCTCTGGGCCGAGCCCATTCCGAGTGAAGTGAGTCAATGCAGCCTGCGGCTCCCCCGTGCACTCACTCACTCACTCACACGCTGGCGGCGGCGGCGGCCACTGGCTTCACCCGCAGCCCCGGACTCGCCCCGTGCCCGGCCTCTCCCGGTAAGTCCCTTCTCCTTCCCGCTCGGGTCGCTTCTTGGGAGGAGGGGGGGTACACGGGACGCGGCCTCGGCTGCCCCCCCAGCGCCGCCGCAGCAGCAGCAGCTGGGGCTGGGGTGGGCAGGGAAAGTTTGACAGGGAGCAGGGCGCAGTTCCCCTGCCTCTCGGGAAGCGCCGGGCGGGCGCCTGAGGGGCTGGCTCAGCCCGCTGGCAGGCTGGAGATGCCCCCCGGGGCGGCACAGGGCCGGGAGCGCTGGCAGCCAGGCGCCCTCACACTGGTTGCACTTCCGCTGGGACAAGCGGCGGCTCAGCCTGGCCACCGCCTGCCTTGTGTCAGCCCAGCCCCGCGCAGGGTTCAGCGGGGGCTGCTGTGCGGGCGCTCGCGGCAGTGGGCGCAGGCTGGCCGCAAAGCGCAGGGCCAGGTGCTGCTCCAGGAGGCTGGGCTGGTTGCGAGCAGGGTGACAGGCTCCGCAGGGAAAGTTTCCTGCCGCTGGGATGGGTGCGTGTGTGTAATGTGGGTAACGTTACTTCCCCAGGTGTGTGTGGGGGGGCGGGGAGATATCCCAAAAGAGGTTAAGGATCCTCTGAAAACGTGCTGCCACCAGTAAGGTCATGGGGATAGATTCCCTGGTTATTGGTAAAACATGTGGAGCCTTCCGTAGGGCAACCGAAACATGGGACGTGTGCTCGGTGGTGTTTGCCCGGCAATAAGGGTTGAATTAAGATGCTGCCTTGGTTTTGGGTGAATGGCTGAAAGACATCCTTCGGAGGGAGTTTCTATACAGCCCATGCATGTGTGTATAACGCACAGCATATAGCTGTGAAATATGCGCCATCATCACCTTGGATTGATTATACGTGGAATAGTTGCAAGAGAAGTTTTGTGCCTTCAGAGTTGCTTGTTATTACTGATATTTCTCAGTAATCCCACATCTTTCCACAGCTTTACCTTTTCAAGCACTTGTATGCTTTGAATATAAGTGCTTATTATTTTTGGTTTGATCATTAGATATACTGAATGGTAGCAGGAGAAGTATCTCTTTATGTCTACTGTCCCCACACTTATCCTTTTAAACTTTCTTTAGTTTTAATTTCTTCATACACTTTATTTTCTGCCTCGCTGCTGGCTTTGTGGCTATTTCCCTATGATTTTTCCATATTTTGTTCCTTTTCATAATAGCTCCAATATTTTTCTGTCCTCCTACAATCAATAATTCAATTAACTGGTATCAATGGTCCCTTTTAAGTTGTACAGCTCTTGCAAAAGTTAAATGGTGTTTTAAATGTATTTTCCTAAACCTTTAATTAAACTGAAATTATCTAGTGAGATTCAGAATTGGTTGTGGTACATTTTAGATTAAATGCACTGATATAAATATATTTAGTGATCAAATGACTTTCTAGCAGTATTTTGAATGTAAATAATCATAGTTACAAAACTAAAACTGTAAGTTAAAATTAGCATAAACTTCCATTCATGACTGTATTTACTATGAATCTACAGAACAGCAAGTAAACTTTTACTTTTTAGTCAAAATTCTAATCCTACTGTATATTAACAAAATATTTGTGTTGGAGTAATAGTTTGTAGTTTACATTCTGTCCATGTAATTTTGAGTTCACTAGGGAAAGTGGGATACTTAGGTCTATGGACTGCACATGGAGAACTGTCACATTCCTTAGTTTTAACCCTTTATCCACTTGCATAGTTTCATTCAAGCAAATGGAGCAGACTGAAAAGACTGCTTCTGGCTAAGACAAGAAATCAAAACTTTAATGATATTAGCTTAGGTACTGTTGAACGCATATTTGATAAATACATTTTGATTACCTGGGGAGGGTAGGGACTTTAAATTGAGTGTTTGACAGCTTCTTAATTAAAATAAATAAGAAAAGGCAAATCAAACCGATACACGATTAAAGTGATGTGATACAAAGATATTTTGGTGTTGAATATCTTATCCATTTCTTAAAAGAAGACTTTTTTTTAAAATATTGGGATATTGTAAATTAAGTTATAATTCAGGCCTTATAGCACTGTTTCATACACACATGCATGCAAACACTGGCTAACTTGCTACAAATTTGTGCAAATCTTTGCAGGAAAAAAATCCTCAGCTCAAAAAGCACTTCAGGATTTAGTTTTGAATAGCATCCACCCCCACCTTCCCCCAATTTATTCCCAAAGGTTAAACAAATCATATAGTACTGGATAGAGTTACATGTTACAAGAATTTTATAAATGATCTGTCAGTGTAAGCTCTAGATGTGTTTAGTGTGTTTTTACCTTAGGAGTTTAATGCTGCTAAAATGTTACTCAGTTTTGATTATATGCTGTGCAGTCTTTAGTCCCCAAATACATACTTTAACTAAGTGTCTTGTATATTAGACACATCTTTCTCCTTATACTTTTGTAGTAGTGTCTCCTCATCCCTTTTATTTCTCTTCTTGAACTACTTTTAATGAAGTTTGCTTTGAATTCTTTGTCATACTTTCAAACAATACAAGACTTTAATTCCATAGAGGGATTTAAGTGAAATAAGCCATGAGAGCAAAATGCAGGTTGTCACAAATTTTAAAATGGACTTTGTTGTTGCAAATTTGTTATTTGTATATGATCAGGTTAAAATTTTTCTATCTAAAATGACAATTTAATTTCCATAGCTAAAATCATGGTTGCTTTGAAAATATTCTTTGTCATATTGGTATTATGACATGAGGCACTGATGTGACTTTGCTATCTGCTGTTATATGGAAAACTTATTTTGTGCATGCACTGTGCACATGTGTAAACAAATATAAAATCCTTGGATAACAACCTGTGATCCAACAACATCACATGAGCAAAATAACTTACCACTGATAAGGCAAATCCCTTTCTATTCTACTCCACACAAAATGCCAACTTTCCTCTACCTAGAAGTAAGGCTAATTTGATTGGTTCTCTCTCACCAGAGTAGTTCATTAATTATGCACTGTCAGTAGTGTCCAGGTACTCAGCAAAGCACTGTTTCATCTCGTTCCTAGTTATATGCACTTAATTAAGTTAGGGCTAAAGAACTCCAAAATCTTTTGCAGTCATGATGGTATCTGGGCATACAAAAATGTTACATTTCTTTCCCCTCCTTTTATGTGTGTGTGCAATTCTTAAATACTGGAGAACTTAACAGAATGGGTTAGCAGAGCCTTTTAATGTAGTGAGACCGAAAAGGACCTTTTAATTGAAAACATCTTTTAGAAATGTTTTAATTACTGTGGAACTGGTTATTTTCACGGTAAATACATTTTTCTGGAAAAGGCAAATGGACAAATGTACGGTTATGCCTTACTTTCTTTAATCATGCAAATACTGTAGTTATGTGGAAGTCAATGGGACCTTCTCCAGCTAGAAGTTGCTTACAGGGAGTGTTTGCAAGAAACGGTCCTGTGAGCCTGATACAGCTTCCATTGAGGTCATTGGTGCAAGATCAAGCCCTGCATATCTAATGCTGCACAGCACATTTTTCTAACATGCAGTTGCTCTTTTAGTCTATATTTTATATTTGCAACTTTACCATCTGTTAATTTAAAGAGATTTTGTTCATAAAATACATTTTAGCAAGACACTTTCAGTATAATGTTCATCCATGGGTTGAAAAAAATTACCTTTCATGCGATAATGTCTTACTCTGGTTTTCATTATAGCCTGCAGCTATTCACTTTCACAACCAACAGAGTATTTTTTCCCCCTCTTATGGTCTTGGTCCTGCACTTCTTACTCAGGCAAAGCTCCCACTAACGTCAAACATCTCTGAGAATTTTGTCTGAATGTAGAATTCAGGTTTGAGTTCTACGGGTTCACATTTAATTTGGCATTCTGCAAGATGATGAAGTAGGAGGGCAAAATTTAATATGCTTACTTGGTAGCATAGTAAGACTAGTGTAGGTAGAAAGCTGGCAGTCTAAAATTACTTTGCTAAATTTAAATGTAAGTAAAAAATAGGCAATAGAAAAAAAATTAAAGGGTATGTCTAAATATGGAGCTGTGGACATATCTGTTATATTTAACCTGCATTTTAACCTCTTCTATTTATAGATAGTGGTGTGTGTATAATCTGTTGGACTTGATTGAGTATAGGAAACAGTAATTTAACAATGAAAACTAAAGGGCATACACTTTAGATACGGAACATGCATGCATACTACTGATTAACATAGATGTGTGTATGAAAAATAAAATATCTGAGTGAGACATTTTTTATGTTGACTGGAGAACTAAAGTGATATTTGATGTAGTATAAACACGAATGGATTCACTAAAGGTCTGATTCCAATACATCTAATGCAGGCAAAACTCCCACTAACTTCAACAACTATTCTGCCTGCATAGAGTAGGAGATTGTATCCTAAAGATTTTTTCTCAAAATTGCATTGCAACCACACTCTGTTAGTGCTTTTTAATTTAGAAATTTGTTAGGAGAAATAGATTGTTCTTGCATGCTGCTTGCATCAGATGTAATCTCTTCTTGGCACAACTTCATTCCAATAAGAAAAACTTTCTCCAAGACAAAAAGAACAAAATCACTAGTTATTTTTGTTATATAAGAAAATTAATATTTATATGCTGCATTATCAAACAAGACAATAACCATATGTTTTCATTTTATCTTGAGGTACAATACACAAAGAGTCATAAGTATGCCTTGATGGAGAGTAGTTTTAAACTAAGGTCTCAAGCTTCCAACTACTTACTACACACAGGAGTAGCCCCATTGAACTCCATGTGACTAGTCATGTGTGAGGTTACTTGTGTGTGTATGTGGTTGCAGGACTGGGACTTTATTTTTCAGTTAAGGATGTTTTAAATCAGAGGATCTAATCCATCAGGAGCCCATCATCATGGCGTTTGGGTGGCTGTTGAAGTATTCTTTCAGTGTCATGACTTCCAATTTCTTAACTGTCCATCAATTGGTGACATGCTTGCATTTGTGCCTTTAATATCGCAACCAGAAGATTACTCATATGTTCTGACATTGTGTAGTATTGTTAAAATAATTAAAATGGTTACCTTTTTAAAAAGGACTGGGCCTAAAGATAAGCATGATTTCCTTTCACTGATTTCCACTGCATTTTGGGGCCTTTTTCAGGATCTGGCATTTAACCCAGAATTTTCAACCATAGGTGCCTAAAGTTAGGCAGCTAAATTCATGTTTAGGCTCTCGGATAAGGGGCTTGGTTTCCAGAGATGCTAAATATGTATTAAACCTGATTTTAGGAACCCAATTCTGAAAATTTTGGAGTAAAAAGCAGATTCTGCAGAAGGTTCAAAATGGAGGGAGTGCAGATGTATTATCACTTCACAAGGAGCCAGGAACTGGAGAGGCTGTTCAGAGGGCTTTGCAATGGCTTAATAGGTAACCTCTATTTGAGAACAGGGGGCAAGAGTTTGTGGGTGGGACAACAATATGGAAGCAGAGCATGGCCAGTGGGTAAGAGAATAATACCACATCCTCATTTACAGCAAGGGGTCATAGCAGGTTACAGCCACTACTATAGCAAATGGGCTGGGCTGTAATAGCAGCAGCACCTTGGCATGTCTACCCAGCAAAGAAAAACCTGCATGTGGCCCATGCCAGCTGACTTGGGCTCAGGCTGTGGAGCTGTTTCATTGCTGTGCAGACTTCCGGACTCAGACTCTGGTACCCTCCCACCCCGCAGGTAATAACAGTCCTGACCAGGCTGGTGAGGAGTAAGATTCCATTCCCTGTCATGCCCCAGCATAGATCCCTTGCACAAATGTCTTTTACTTCAAGCTATGCACTAAACACCAGGAATTGGCCATAACTGCCATTTGTTCTAAGGCTTTGTGTAATTAGCAAAACGTTGTTGTTGTTAGCCCTCAGTATTATATCATGGGGATTTTTAAAAAAACCGAACAGTCTTCAGAACATACAAGATCTTTAAGCATAAAAGGGGGAAAGCTACCACCATGAGTCACCAATCAACCCTGCCAAAAACTGACTTTGTAGGTTTGGGCAGTCTGGAGTTTTGTTAAACTCTGCAGAAATCCAGCATTTTAGGTGATCAAATGCACTCAGTCTCCTTTGAGTTCCCTTAAAATTCTCATAGTGCCCAAGAGCGCTGCTGTTTTCTGGAAGTCACTGATCATGATGTCTTGCACTCCTAACGTGTTCTTGAGCTGCTCCTTAGGGATCGCTCCAAGTGCTCCAGTAATCGCTGGGGTCGTCTTTGTTCTAGTTTTCCATAAACATTCCCTTTCGTGGCAGAGTTCTCCATACTTCGCTATCTTCTCTTCCTGTTTCTGTCTGCTGGCATGGCAATGTCAATTAATATGGTCTTGCCTGTCTTCTTTTCTATAACAGCTATGTCCAGCCTGTTTGCCTGCACTATTAAGTCTGTGACAATTGCCAGATTGAATTATTTATTTCATGTTTATATTATGTGGTAGTGCTGAGAGTCCTGTGTGCGGATCAGGGCCCTGTTGTGCTACTTACTATACATATTCATATCTTCTAAATTATGAATCATGCAGATTACAAACTTTAGCAAAGCTAGGAAAGTGTTGTGATTAGCTGTAGCGCTATGTGTTAGCTAATTTGTTTTTGCTGATTAAAAGTAGGTATGTTTAGTATGCGGGACATGTTTTGATCAAACTATTTTTTTAAAATTATTTTCTTTCATTCAGCAGTTTCAGTGTATTCAGTCAATAAATGATTATCGTAACACAGTTAAATTTATGCATGAAAGTTACATAAGTTTCTTGAACTGTACAGTGAATCGCTTAGAAAAGTTAAGCTCTATTCAAAAGCACAGCAAAATACAACACCGTTTTATACTTTCCAGTATTATTTAGAAAATTAAAATGGTCTGTGTAAGGAAAGAAATGACTGGATATGCAGAAGCAAAGGCTTCTAAGCTAATTTCAATTTTCTAAGGAAGTGTTGTCAGTTCTGGATAAACTCTCTAATAGATTTAAATTTTGATTTAAAATTCAGTTTATGAAATGGACTATTCTCTATAGAATACAGAAATTAGCTACTGAGGATTTATGGCATTACTTCAAAAGTAACGTGATATATTTCATTACAACATATAGTGGGACTGGACTTCAAAGTCTGCTTTAGAAAGAATAAGGTTTTTTTTGCAGAACCTCATGTAAAATAGGTATGATAAAATTAAGCCATAAGTTTTCGAAAGAAACTTTTACTGTCACAATTGCTGCGCTGAATGTAGTTGACTGTTCAAAAGTTTATAGGTTTTCTTAGAATACATTTGTTCCAGTGGCATCAAAAGTAGATTTTAACAGAAATAATTGATGTAAAAAATCAAGGGCCCAATTCTGCCCTGATTTACACCCAATGCACATACTGATTTCATTAGGTTTGCCGAGGGTGAAATTCAGAGAATATGGTTCAATAACTTTCTTTCCATTTACAAGTTATCTAGCATTTTTACAGCCAACAATCCACACTATACTCGGCATCTCTTGTAAACAACACAAGCTAAATCATCTGCCACCAATATGTATGTCAACATTCTGAAACTATAAGGAACAGATCTAAGTAAATATCAGTAAGGCCCCAATTCAGCACAGCACTTGGGCATGTGCTTGAATTTAAGCACATGCTGAAGTGATTTGCTAAATCAGAATTTAAGATTTTGATCCTGTTGTCCTTATTCATGTAAATCCCTCACTGACTCAATAGGAGTTTTACTGAAATGAGAATTGCACCCTTAGGGACTGATCCAAAGCCCAGTGAAGTCAATGGAAAGACTCCAATTGACTTAAATAGGTTTTCGATGAGGCCTTAGAATACTAGCAGCTGATTTCAGAGAGATTAAACAAAAATCATCGGACTGTAAAGAGATCAACTGAACAGAATGCTAAATTCATATTTTAAAATGAATAATAAAATTGCTTTAAAGTTAGCACATTATGTTTTTAATAGCATGTAATAGTCTTGTTTCTACAGATACACAAACGCAATATGGCTTGGGAGCTGATCACGGCTTAAAAATGCATATATATTACCAAAACAGCAATAAAGTTTGCCAGTCAAACAGATGCTAAAGCCACTCTTATTCTCTAGTACTTTCACCAAGAAAAGGAAAAGCTGTTTTATGCTTTCTGGTGTGATATGTATTTTAAATTCAGTCAAAAATGTGAAATGTGACTGTTTTATCCATAAAATGTTTCAGTGTTAATTTAGTTCTGAAACAAGACAGACATATACTGTACTGTTACTGAGATTCCATTCTGCTGATGACAGAACCAAGATAGCTTAGAAGTGTCAATTTGTGTTTTTTTTTAAGAAGTGTTCAAGTGTGTTTGACATTTTAAACATTGAGTGAATTTCACCCACTCTATGGTGCAAAGGGCCAGCAGAAGGCCTCTGCGCTACTTAAATCTCTCAAGCCCCACTTGCACTCTCAAAGCAGGGCTAAAGCAGCACATAAGCTTTGTGCTGGCCCTCTGCATAGAGTTGTTTTTACTCGGGTGAGTGGTATCTTATCACGTGACTCCTCAAAGTGCTGGCTGAGCAACTAGGTGCAGCTTACCTCTGAAGTTGTGGTCATATTTTGAAAAGTAACTCTGTAAGAGCTAGCATAGCGGGGGGTAGGGATGTTCCATGGTTTGTTGGCTTTCAGTGTGTTCCATGGCAGTTTACTGGGGAAAAGGGTTTAACTGCCAGCCTTGCAAACTTAATGTAGATGCTGAGCACTATTCCTTTTGGCTTTTGCAACAATACCAGTGGTAAAGATTCTGCAACTAGAATTTAGCGAACAAATTTCTTGATGAGGTGTTAGCCAGATTAGAATCCCTCTAAGTCTTTCATTGCTGGGGTGGTTCTGCAGGACTAAAGAGGACTGAAAAGTAGTGAAAAATCTATTTCAGTCACTGAAGTAAGCAGACATGACTCAGAATACTCACAGGGAACAGATCTGTTGAGTAAAAAGGTGCCATTTTTACACAGTCAGTTTTCTGCCCATAAGTGCTCTTTAAACTCTTACTAAAATAACATACTTGCTCTGGCACTTCTCTTGGAAAGCTGAAATGTGAGTGAGAGAGGGTTGCTTTGCTGTATTTCAGCATCCACTTCAAAACTGGACAAATTGTGTGTGATATTTGTAATGAATATATGGCATCAGACCATATTGCACTTAAGAGAAATATTGAAAGAAGCTATTTGAACTCATTGGGAAGGGGATTCCTGTTTGGATCATTTCAGCATTTGGAGGCGGGAAAGTGTGATTCCCATTTCCCTTAAGTCTGTATGTTAATGGTAAAATGAATCATAATTCTCAATCATCCTGGATTCCTAGTAAAAGTTCTAATATAGGCTTTGCAATTAAATTTGTTAGATGTGTATTAAGACTCTTGTAATCATTCACTGCAGGTTACACTTAGAATGTGCGAAGTGAGTGGTCTAAACTAAAAATGAGTCTGGAATCACAGTGATGTAAGCCATGCGTGTTTATGGTCTTTGAGAAAATGATGTAATCAGTGGCAATCAAAACCCTAAAGTGGTAAAGCTGATATTCAAGTGAGAATAAAACGTTCACTGCTTCTGTGCATTTAAGGCCTAAGCCAGCACCCACTGAAGTCAATGGAGCTATGCTGATTAACACCAACTGAGGATCTGCCCCAAATGAGACTTTCCATTGATTTCAGTGGAAGTTGGATCTGGCCCCTATTTCAAAATTTGCCATGTAATCAGCAACCTGGTTAAAGAGAGAAATGGATTCACAAAAGGCCACTTACTCCTAAATACATGGTAGTAAATTTCTGAGCAATAGTCTGTTTTAAAAGAGGCAAGTTGGGAGCCTAAGAATCCTCGCTGGCCTGTGACAATTCAAACCCATTCATATATTTCACTTCAACCGCAAATGTGGACTTGTCAGTCACGTTATCCACTCTCAGAGCAGTAGTCCTATCAAAAGACAGAAGAAGTGTTTAAATGTTCTGTAACAGAGTTGGCCGCCATCCACACCCTCTCAGAGCTAGAGGTCATTCTACAGCACCCTCCCTCTGTTTCCCCCCCTCCTCAGGGCCCTTTAAGAACTCACTGTCCACACATCATTCAAACAAATCCCCTCTTGGCCCACTTTAAGACCTTTGGTACGCTCCGGTCCTCTAGGTCTTAAGCCCAGTTCAGTGCCTCTTTTCTGATTAACCCAAAATAATAAAGCAGAAATTCTCAGTTTTAGGCTCAGCTGGTCTTTGCAGTCTCTCCCAATCCTCCCTGTCTGGAGAGCTTTCTCCCACTCACTCCAACTTTTTCCTTGTCACTCAGGGGCCTTCTTGCTCCCTGAAATCGTATAAACTCCCCCCCCCCCATTTTACTGTAACATCCTGCTTTTTATATATGGGGAATCACCTGACCAACCCAGGTTTGGCTCATCCTGTAATCAGGGCTGGCTTAGCTCTAGGCTCTCCAGCCCAGAGGTAAGCCACCCTGCTACAGGTTCTGTCCATATTCAACATTTTCAGTTGGTTTTAAATAAAAAATATACCAAAGGGTCTCTATGCTTCCCTAGTTCAAAATAACCCAGGATGAATGGATTTGGAAACTTATCTTCACACAGGAAGCAAACCCTGCCTTTTCTACAGAAGAATTAGAAGGAATTTCCCCAGTACAGACGTGCAGAGTTTCCAGGTCTCTGTATGGGTTCTTTTCCTAGAGGTACAGGACTATATGCATACAGGCTCTGTGACTTCTACTGTTCCTGTCGCTTTCCAGCCCCTTTCCACAAAGATTCAGTAGAGCTGTGCTGTCACGGACTTCTAACATCCCCTCCCCTAGCCTTCTGCCTTGGGGCCCAGTAGCACTTCCTCTGCAGAATACTGCTTGTTTTGTCCCTTTAAAATGTGAAAGGCATTTAAGATATGACAAAATTAACACTTAGAAAGCACACAGGTTTGCATGGTTCTTAGCACATCAGCTCCCTTTCTCCTTCCCTTTAAGTGGGATGAGTGATTTTTGTGGTGAAGAAGAAAAGGGATAAAAATCATGTACTTGGGACAAAAATTCCCACCACAGTTCTTGTTAATTGACACCTGTGTTGGCAATCTTAGCAGAGAGTCCAAAGAATGAATGGACATGAAGGTAGAATTCTTCTCTCAGACCTGTTAGGTCCCCTTCAGAATAGAGTGGAGGAGCATAATGTAGGGAAAGTTAGACTGCAGCTGCTATTCTTTGGATCGAGGATTTCAGTGTCCAGTGCCATCAATACATTTCCTTTCATGAGCTCTAAATTCACTTAAACAAATGTATGACATACAAATAAAAAGTACAATAGAATACAATATAAGGTCATATATCTGAATCTGCTTTATAATATAGACTGCATTGTTGACTACAGATTTCAAATGCAAGCAGGAATGATCTCTTCCTTTTGAGAAAATAGAGGAACTGGGTGACTCAACACAAGGTATTCTGCAACAGGGTTAACTCTAGGCTTTCAGTTGCCCGAGACCAACCAATTGGTGAGTTCCTCGCAAAGCCTGGAATGAGGCTCACAGAGTTGCTAAACATTTTGTTTCTTTAAAGAGTCACCTGTCTTTGCTGTTTAATTGAAGTGTCCCTACTCTATATTATTCAGGAAGCAAAAGTTAGCCTGTATCAGTGTGCAGTGCTCATATAAACCCACTTAGGCTCACAGAGATGGCTCAGGCTTTATCTCAACACAGTTTGTTCATGTTGATGCTTCTGAGGCATGTGATGGTCTAAAGGATGCTGTTCCTACATCCTGTGCTGTTGGCAATAATGAATGCTTTGGGGAAATGGACTAAGGCAAACCCATTTCCTTCACAATTAGGGGGAAACCAGTGGTGCAGCAAATCATTAAACATTAGACATCGCTCTACCAAGTCCCTACAAAAATGCCCTCTGTTTAAATTAAGATCCAGTTATGACCCCATTATCTTTAAAGAATATCTTGAAAGAAGATCTCAAATAAAAATAAAGTTAGTTATGCAGGCCACATGTTAGATTGTTCAAAAACTGGATGCAACAAGAAAACATTCATGCCTGTTATGGAGGGGAAAACATCTGGAGTGAGAGGTCAAGAATTACTCTCCATCCTACCCCTTAAAATATATGACCATCGTTGTCCTGCCAGGATCAGTTTCCATAGGAAGTATCTGTGGCATAGTTGTAAGTCACAGAGATGGCAGCAACCCTTCTGTAGCTTCCGCATGTGCACTTGATATTTTTCAAAATGTCTGCTGTCCTTGCATGAATGTAACTTGCTCTTTCATGACAGATCTTTAATGATTTTTCTCCATCCTCTTTTGGACTTGCTCACTCCCATTCAGCATGTATGCTGTGTGTGTCCTTTAATGCAGTGAGTAGCCATATTTATGAGTAGCAGTAATAATAGTCCCTAACGGGCCAGTTCCACTCTTGCAGTATGACAAGTTTGTGCTGCTGCAAAGCTGCTCTAAAGTCAGGTTAGCCAGCATCTTGAGGATTCCTGGGTGGCTCCAGGATCATGGAGGTGCAAACATGGCTTAAAACTACCTTTCTATGCCAAATCCTCCTCAGCAATGCAATGCAATGAACTCCTAGGCCAAAACTGAGGATCAGGGCAAATATCTCCAAAGTATGTTATAAACATTAACGGAGACAAAGAACTAGTTAAGTAACGTGCATAAGACCACAGAGAAGAGTTCAGTACTAGAGGCGGAATTAGAATTCAGGAGTTCATGGCTGCCATTCCTGAGCTTAGGCTACTAGACCACATCTTTAATTGATCAGTTATTTTAAGTTAGACTGGAGAGTTGGAGTGCACCAATTTTTATGCAAGTTATTAAAATTTTGGCCTTTTTCAAGGTATTGTAATAAAGAGCCCCTAACATTTTTCATTGGGATGTAAATTACTGCAAGGTCTCAGATATGCTTCTTCCATGTGACATTACACAACGGCATTCCTAAGGAAAGACACTACAACCAGACAGTGTAATAACTGAACATTAAAGCATACATGGTTTTGAATTATTACTCAAATAAAAATCATTAAACTCATAACTGATAATGAGAAAAATTAGTGATTAGTGGTTTGCCATTTTGGTTCCCAAAGAATAAAACCAACTTCATTAAACTGACCCTATACTGTCCTTTCTCAGCCTCTGTGAAGGGCAAACACTCCTGAAAATCTGAAACTCATGAATTTAGCTAATAATTGAGTATTCACATTTGAGTAAATTCATCAAAATATGCACAGAATATATCAGAATTCCAGTAATGAGGGGCTTAATCTTGCTTCCAATGATATCAATGAGAATTATGTAGGATCAGATCCTGAGTGTGTGCCTGGAGGAACAACCCTTGGTCCCTGCCACTCCCCCTTCCCCCCAATATGTGCTAGTCAAACTGGGGCCTGATCTAACTCTCACCAAAGTTAATGGAAAGACTCTCATTTACTTCAGTGGGAGTTGGATTAAATTGATTTCAATGGGAGTTGGATCAGACCCATAGAAAGTACTTCCATTTATTACTCTGAAGTCTATTTTAGCAGTGGCTTTAGGGCCCATGTGCTTTGGAGGGGGAAAAAGAGGGTTTTAGGGGGCTATACCCATATAATAAAAAAAAAAAACAGAATTCTGCAGGAATGGTCCATAACACTTCAGTATACAGCAGTGCGCTACTGCAGTATTTGGGGCGATAATTGTTTTTAATAAAGGCAGATGTTAGTAGTAATGTTTCCTCAGACTAGCCTTGATTCTGAATACACATACAGTAGCTATTATTGATGGTTTCATGCAGCTGCATTACATTGACTATAGTGTTTTCTCTTATGCAAAAATGGAAAGTTTGGGTTTTTTTCCCCCTTAAAATGACCATTGTGCCTTATTCAAAACAAAAATCAAAGAAGAAACACTTTTGGGTAAAAGGCAAAAGAAACAAAACTGTGCCAGGGCAGATATTTATGGAAATGCTCTCTGAAGTATTTCCATGAAAAGGCAACTTATTCACTCACAGATGGAGGCTGCTTTTTCATGAGACGGAGAATAATGTACCACACCCTGACGCTGACATGGTGTATAACTTTTCACATATTTTAAAATTAGGCAATAAGGAGGCCATGTTTAAGACACAAAGCTTTTCTTCTTTACTCTGATATAATCAAGTTATCCACAAAGAGGGAAAAAGTAAACCAGGAAAATTTGATTTTATGGAAGAAAAATTAAAATATAAAATTGCACCAATGAATGAGCTATTGAAATGGAAAATTGCAATATTATAAAAAGTCCAACATTACCTTTAAATAATGTTACAATTATATAACACTTAAGTCTCATAAGCTCTCCATGCATTGAGTTCCTGTTTAATTCAGTGGGAGTTTCATACAGTGAAGGATTTCAGGAGTGGCCTAAAAAAGCCTAATTATGTTTCCATTGAAGTCAAGGGGCCTTTTGTCATTCACTTCAATAGGAGTAGGATTGGACCTAAAAAATAAGAAAATGTAAAACTGCTAAAACCATGGGTGCTGATTCTGTGGATGCCCTGGGGCTCAAACACCCACGGGGAAAAAAATAGTGGGTGCTCAGCACTCACCAGCCAACAGCTGTTCCGCAGTGCTGCTGATCAGCTGTTTGGTGGCTGGTGGGAGGCGCTTGCGGGAGGGCGAAGAGCAGCGACTTGTGGATGAGTGGGAGCTTTGGAAGAGGGGGCGGAGTGGGGGCAGGGCCTCAGAGGAAGGGACGGAGTGGGGGAAAGTACATTTTGGGGTGTTTTGTGAAAAGAAAAAAATCTTCTATGGACTCTCACTCTATCTGCTTACAAAATGATGGAGGCATCAGTGGTAGCTCCATAATTGAGATTGCCTTGAGGTTTGCAGTTCTATGCCTGGATCCTACAATAAGTTTTGCATAAGCACAGAAGCCTGCCTGTGTGGAGCTCATTGCAGGATTGGGGATTAAATCCTAGTTTAATATATACCAAATCTGTATCAACACCAAATTTATAACATTTACTCTTTGCGTAAAGACTGAATTTTCAGGAAAGTCATAAGTGAGACTCTGTTCCCGCAAACTCTTAGACATGTGTATGTAAGTGTTTGCAGGATTTGGGCCTAAATCTGTTCTGTAGTTTAGGAGTTAGCAATTGAAAATAACTCCTTTTCAAAACTTATAATTTGAGTCTGACATTTATTTGGCTCTCTCTAGCTAACAAGTAGCTGGGTTATTATGACAGTTCAAAGTTTAGATTCATGCAGCTCTAGACTAAATCTCCAACATAAGCTACTTATATGCATTTGACTTTGTGTGACTAAGGGTGGGTGTCAGTTTGTATGGGAAGGGAATGAGTTGAGGTGGTGTGTAGGATGTCACTGTGGGTGTATATTTTGTGTGATTGTGATGCTAAGTCATGTGGGAGTTGTATAGATGCTAATGTTAGCTAGTACTTTCCTAGATTTGTATTAAATGCATTTAATTTATTTTGATTTAAATAATTTTAAAAAATGCCTATACAAAGGCTCTAGGCACTCTGTCTCTTTATGACAATTATAACGTAACCCCAGTAGCATTAAAACTAGAGTTGTGCAAAGAAAGGTAATTCTGTTTCATAAAGGATTTTGCTATTTTGCTATTTGGATTCATTCTGATTAGGAGGAACTTTATCAAAAACAGGACTCTCCATGGAACACTTAGATTTCAACAAACAAGATGCCACACTCTGACAGAAAAAAAACCAGTTTTGTTGCAGTTTTTCCAACCAGCTCTAATAGAACAATCATTCAGACAGGAACCCTCCCCCACCCCCCGCAAAAAAAAAAAGAAAAAAAGAAGAAGCTTCTTTCTACCCCTTCATTGCTCTTCAAAAACCCTATCAAATTGATGTTCTTTGCACCACGCATGGAGGGTCACCACATTTGGGCTATTCTGGATCAAGGGTGTGGGGACAAATTCTAGAGTCTTGGGGGCCACTCTGCAAATGCCTTGCCATCTCTTGTATAATGAAGGGGGTCCAGCGTGGGTGGTTCTGCTGACCACAACTGTGGCATAATGACATTGTGAGACATGACCTCTCAAGTAATCCAGTCCCCAGGTCATTTAGGGTTGTATAGGACATAACCAACACCTTGAACTTCACCTGGGATGAAATGCTGCCCCATTGAAATCAATGGGAGTTTTGCCACTGACTTTAATGGAACCAGGATTTCACTTCTGGAGATCAGTCAGTGGTCAGTGCAGCTCATGGAGAACTGGTGTCATATGATCCCAGCAAGATGCCCCACTCTGTAAGTGAGCTGTTGCTGTACTGGCTTCAGTCTCTGAATGGTTTTATGGTGTAGCCCATATAATGTGCAATACAGTAGTTTAATTGTGACGTGACACAGCCATCGATACCAGTGGTTAGATCTGCAGCCGAAAGGAAAAGCTGTAACCTCCTAGCCAGAGGCTGATGATAGAAAGCTGAGTGGGTTACTGCAGTTACATGACCATCAAGCAGCAGCTGAGGGGGGGCTAAAAATCATCCCAAAGTTGGTTACCACGCTAGTAATGAACATCAGACATACTCTGTCAATCAAAGGGACTGATATTACCTCCAGTATCTCCTCAGGCTCTTTCCTCTAACCCACCGTCATCACTTCAGTCTTGTCTAGATTGAGCTTCAGCTGATTCACTCTCATCCATGCTCCAATTTCAGCGAAGCCCTGGTTGAGGTGCTGAACTGTATCGTTCAAATTGAATGAGATACAGCCATACAGTTGGGTGTCATCAGCATACTGAAAATACTGCTCCTTATGCTTCCTTAGTAACCTTCTTAATGAACCCATAGACAAGTGGAGGCGACAGACTGGTACCCTGTGGCATCCCAAGTTTAAGAAAACTTTTGAAAGAGGAGCAATTGCCCAAAACTACCCATGGAGATCATTCTGAATTTACAAGGTTATTCCAGTATGTCAGAGCAAATCTTTTTGCAGAAGAAATGGGAATGCATTTTTGTATCCACGACTCTCCAGTGTACAGATCTTAAGATGTGATTATCTGTTCTTCTAAGAACATCAGTACAGAGTTGTTGAAATTGACTTGACTTTCTGCATTTGCTTTTGACACTTCAAGTAATAAATTACAGGTAAAAATGCTAATCACATTGCTCTACCATCTTAGAATTCATCACCAGAAAACAGAATAGGAACAACATTTGAGTATGGTATTGAAATGTATGGTTTAGTTTCTTTGTACAGTGGCACTTACCAAGTACTCTAGTCTCTTCCTAAAGGCATACAATTCTCTCACCACATTGAGGTTTTGTTATAGCATAACTTTAAAATTGGTAGTTATATGCAACTAATGGTTTGGGACTGAATTTATGCAAATATATGCAAATAGAGAATATACTTTTTAAAAAAAAATGTTGGTTAAGGATAGGTAAAAATGTAGATGTGTGTATATATTAACACTTCTATGAAAGTAACTTTTAGCAAAATAATCATAGTCAGGTGTTTGACTCACATGCATTGAGGAGCTATGACAATTCATACCAGCTGAGAATCTGCCTCCGAGTCTTTGAGTTTCAGTAGTAAGAATTAAATCCTGACTTCTGTCGAGTTGGTACACAGAGGAAAAAGGAAATTGGGGGTAGGAAGCTTTTCCTCCCTCCATGGCATTCAAAGGAACTAGAAGTCATGCCCAGATAATGAACTAGTCCCTGTACGGCTTCCCCATGTTGATTTGTTTACTCTCCCTTCTGTTCTATTCTGTATAGGTTCTTATACCGTGCTCATCACAGTAGTCTCTGAGGGCCTTCCTGTAGTGCATTTTGTAATGTGACTAGCATCTGACCCATGTTGTTCGTTCTCTCACACACCACCCCAGACAGTTAATGTATTTAGGGGTCAATCCTCTGAGGAGCTTAGCATACTCTCGATGAAGTCAGTGGGACTTGCAGGTGCTCAGCATCTCACAGGATTGCTCTTCACCTTGTAGGATTGAGCCATGATGATGTAAACAGAAAGCAACAGCTGGCATCTCATAGGGACACTCAAAAGAATATATCCGTGTCCTGCCACAAGCAAATCCCTGTCCTCCAGGAGTCTTTCTGCAATAGATGCACTGATCAGTGCCCATACTCCCTGTCACTGAACCATCCAAGTCAGCATTTAGTCCATATATTAAATGAAAAATGCCATGGACAATAAATCAGTAACGTGCATGGACATCAATGGAACACTTGTGATGACTGAGAAAAGGTTCACAACACCCTTCCATTCCACACAGAACAAAATATTAACCCTTTCAATGATGTCACAGGAAAAAATACCACCAGTTTTTTACTGTTGCATTATGAGTTAGCTTTAAAAGATATGTAAATGTCACTGGAAAAAAATAAAAATGGCCTGGCAGATGTTATAAATAACAATAGCTTTCTCCGAGTGAATGAATACAAGGCTGAGTTCAATCTGCTTCAGTCCGTAAACTGTTAGTGCAGTGCTCTTGTGGTTTATGATGTCAGAAGTGCATTGGAGTGAATTACAGCCTTCTGTTAACTCTGGGGCCATTTATTATCCTGTGTGTAGCTGAAGATCTGTTTCACTACAAGAAACAATTAATAGAATGTTTTTCCTAAAAAAGAAGAAAAATCAGTGTGTATCACTGCTTTGCTTCCCTACCTCCCTTCATACTAAGCATTAGAAAAGGGATATTGCATCTTTAAACTAAGTCCCCTGTGCCTACATTTTTCAACCCACCACAGGAAAGTTCATAGAGTGTGTCCAGAAAGATGTTTTTGTTCCCCCACCTTGGGTTTCAGTCCCAAGACTGCCAATTAAATTATCCCATAAATCCTCCATTATAGGTAGTAAAACCTAATTTTAGATTTCCTGCCCTCTCCAGTGTCTTGCCTGATTGCTACCAGTTGGATAGAGGCTCAACCTGTTAAGCAGACAATTGTAGTGAATTGGCTGTTTCTTTCTAGGCCACATGTGGAGACCTTTTTTAATATGTGGAATTTGATTATAATTCTCTTTTGGCTTTCTTTTACCTTTTAGTTGCTAAAACTTTTTGTAAGGCTGCAACTTAGACATCTGTAATTTATTCTTCTGTAGAAATTGTTTGTGGGAGAAAAAGTTATTAAAATGTGGACTGAGAGAAATGGTAACTTGACAGCCACAGCTAAAATAATATTTCATAATTAGTTCTTAGATAGCTCTTGTAAAAGACTGTACTGGTAAGGCAAACACATTTACACCATTCCTAAAATGTAAGATGAAAACCATCTGAAAATTAACGACAGTAGTTCTTTTTCTGTTTGCCCAAATCCAAATGTATTCCCCCTGCCCCCAATGTTTATTTTCTTAGTGACACATTCTGCTAACCTTTCTCATGCTGAACAGCACTTTACTCCACAAATGGTCTCATTGATTTCTTTAGGGAAGAGACTGTCTTTTGTTCTGTGTTCTCTATAGCACCTAGCATATTGGGGTCCTGGTCCATGACTAGGTGGTATAGTAATATAAATAATATAACATAGGTCCATTTGTCAAGTAAAGTGCTATGCAATGTGAGTAAGGGGGTCAGAATCTGGCCCTTTTGGTTTCAGGTTTTGAGCCTGTAATGAATTCTGGGCAAGTGTACGTCTGCACTTTCATGGAGCACTTCCTTCACTGGGATTCCATGCAAATGCAAGGTTCTCCCTGTGTGGAGTTCAGGAAAAGATTGGGGTCCAAATACTAAGAAAATTAACTTCTTTTTTTCCTAATAGATTTAAATATTTCTCTGGTATTTTGGCTAGAACTAGTTCCTCCAAGTTCTAAATTGCTTGGGAAAACTTTAGGACACCTCATTGCATCTTGCATCCTTGTAGGATCTTGCCTATTCGAATGTGGTTCTATCTACTGCCCCAACCAGGTTGACAGGGTTTATTGCAACGCGGAGATGGTTTTGAACCATGAGCTGAACATGGAAATCCAAGTTTTAGTGATGAGTCAGGAATGACATTTTTTCATCTCTAGAATAGAGTAACAGGAAGTTGTAATGTTTAATTCACGACATAGGGCCCAGTCTTGTTAACACTTGTATGTCTGTGTATCTTTGCTCATGTAAATAGTCACATTGAAAGCAAAAGGACTACTTTTGTGAGTCAATTTACTCACATACGGGATCAGACTCACAGACCTAACCGTCATGATCACTGCCTTTTTGACCTCTAGGCTGGATTACTTTATTGCACTTTACGTAGAACTGCTTGTGACAACCATTCTTTAGCAGCTATTGCACGATTACACAAAAGGTCCTGTAGTGTAGCAAAGAAAGGGTTGCTATGATGGACTATAGGTGCAGTAAATGCAATCCCCATAAATGCAAAGTTGTTTTATTGAATTGTATAAAGATATATATATATATAATAAATTGAAGTGTGTTTCATTACTAAAATTATCTTCATGCATGCACACACTTTGTTTATTATTAGCGGGCTGTTCACGAGTGGGGAGTTTTTTACTTACTGAATGATCACTGAAGCATTTTTTAAAAAGTAAAACACATATAAAGAATAAAATAGGCTGTGCTAACAAAGCAGAAAAAGGAAGGGTGGTCAAAATTAGGGCCTACCAGCCATGATCGTGTCTCTTTGACAATTAAGGAAATGATACCTGAAATGTCCATGTAGTATTATTTAGGTACTTATTGTAAGATCCACAATGTAATAGATGTTTTCTAGCCAGACAGAAAGGAATGGTCCCTTCCCCAAGAGCTCATAAATGAAGACAGACAGACTTGTAGACAGAGAATAGGGGAAATGGGGAAAAATAGATGCTTATTCTATAATGAAGTTATCTCTTTACCTAAAACCGTGCACAATATATGGGAGTAACTAATAACACTTGTGTATGTTCAGAGCCCTGTGTACTCTGCAGTTTCTTGGCCATCTAATTTACACCAGAATCCAGTCCTTGCCGTAAAATTGCACTACATGATCAAAACTTTAAGCTTAAAGAGTTAAGTTCACAAAGGGACCTACGCACATAACTGCCACTTCAGGCATCTAAATACCCAGATGCCACTGGTATTCATAGAACCCCTTCTCAGCTGCTGTTGAACCCTGTAAAGCACCTAAACTGCCTCAGCACTTAAGTTTTTGCAGTACAAGTTCCCTAGGCACCTATGCTTCTGTCTTTGACATGTGCACTGCTGCCTCACTTTAGACATCAGGATGCCTAAACCCCAGGGCAATTCACAAACTGGGGTAAGGTAGGCACTCCTCACCTTTGTGGCTCTGATCCAGTAAGCATGCTCTGAGCATACCTACCTCCATGTGAAATGGGGGTGGGGAGAACAACCTCCCTCACAACTTTTAGCCCAGTAGGTAGGGTACTAACCCAGGGTGTGGGAGACACCCACTTCAAGTCACCCCTCTGCCTCATGAGGAGAAGGGATCTGAACAGGGCTCTATCACATCTGAGGTGAGCATGCTAACCACTGGGCTATGGAGTATTCTGATGTGAGGCTCCTTTAATCTCTCTTGTTGAAGCTGTTCCATTATGGATTAACTAATGAGAGAGAGAGAGAAAATACGCACACGAGACTGATTCTATAGCCTGGTGGTTAGAACACTCACCCTGCATGTGTGTGACTGAGGTTCCACTCCTCTAGCTCCAGTGAGGCTTTAACTATTTATCCACAATGGAACAGTTTCAACAGGAGAGGTTGAGGGAGACCACATCAGAACATGCCATAGACCAGTGGTTAAGGCAGTCACCTAAGACGTAACAGATCCCTGTTCAGATCCCTTTTTCTCATCAGGTGGAGGGGGGACTTGAACTGGGGCGGGGGGAAGGATCTCCCACATCCTGGGTAAGTTCTCTAACAACTGAGCTAAAAGTTATGATGAAGATGGTCCTCCTCCTCTGCTTCTTGCAAGAAACACCTTAGGCACTGAACTCTAAGGCTATGTCTACACTACAGAATTAGGTCGGATTTATAGAAGCCGGTTTTATAGAAACCGGTTGTATGCAGCCGATTGTGTGTGTCCCCACCTAAAATGCTCTAAGTGCATGAAGTCGGCGGACCGCGTCCACAGTACCGAGGCTAGCGTCGACTTCCGGCGCATTGCACTATGGTACCTATCCCACAGTTCCCGGAGCCTCCGGCGCCCATTGGAATTATGGGTTGAGATCGCAATGCCCGGATGATGCAAAGCAGTGCCGCGAGGGGTTCTGGGTACATTGCGTCAGGCCCCTCCCCCGCCGTCACAGCAACGGCAGACAATAGATTCGCGCCTTTTTACCTGGGTTACCTGTGCAGACAACATACCACGCCAAGCATTGAGCCCGCTCAGCTCAGCTCACCGTCACCATATCTCTTCCGGGTGCCGGCAAACGTGGGACTGCATTGCTAAACAGCAGCAGCAGCTTACTGCCTTTTGGCGGTAGACGGTGCAGCATGACTGGTAGCCTTCATTGGCGATCTGGGTGCTGGCAGCTGTGGGGCTGGCAGCCGTAGGGCTGCATTGCACCAGCCCCTTGCCTTTTGGTAGAAGATGGTATATTACAACTGGTAACCGTCGTCATCGTACTGCAGTGGCTGTCGATCATGGGCACCCGGGCAGACAATGATGGTTATCAGTCGTAGTATGCTATTTTCTGCCAAGTGCCCAATATTGTCTGCTAAGCACCCAGAAGAGGCCGAGGGCTATCTGGGTGCTGGCAGACATGGGGCTGGCAGCCGTGGGGCTGCATTGCACCAGCCCCCTTGCCTTGATGATGATGGTTATCAGATGTATTATTCGCAGGATGGGGCAACATTGCTATACAGCAGCAACCCCTTGCCTTTTGGGCAGAAGATAGTATATTACGACTGGTATCCATCGTTGTCATACTGCAGTGGGCATCAGATCGTGCAATAGACCTGAAGGCTTACTGCCAAGCGCCCAGTATTTGCTGCCAAGCACCCAGAAAATGCCAAGGGCTATCAGTCATGCTGCGCCGTCGTCTTAAGATGTAAAAAATAGATTTATTCTCCATTCATTTGCTTCCCCCCTCCCTCCTGCTAAACCCAGGCTTTTGAGTTCAATCTTTGGGGGGGGGGCATTCTGTGTGACAGTTGTTTGTGTTTCTCCCTGATGCAAAGCCACCTTTCTTGATTTTAATTCCCTGTACCTGTACGCGGTGTCACTCGCCCCTCCCTCCCTCTCTCCCTCCCTCCCTTCTTCCCCTGGTCCGTCAGATACTACTTTCGCGCCTTTTTTCAGACCAGACGCCATAGCCAGCACTGGGATCATGGAGCCCGCTCAGATCACCGCGGCAATTCTGAGCACTATGAACACCACGCGCATTGTCCTGGAAAACATGCAGAGCCTCCTGGACATGCCAAAGCCAAACCAGGACCAGCTGAGGAGGAGGCGATTGCAGCGCGGCGACGATAGTGATGAGGAAATTGACATGGACCTCTCACAAGGCACAGGCCCCAGCAATGTGGAAATCTTGGTGTTACTGGGGCAGGTTCATGCCGTGGACCGCCGATTCTGGGCCCGGGAAACAAGCACAGAGTGGTGGGACCGCATCGTGTTGCAGGTCTGGGACGATGCCCAGTGGCTGCGAAACTTTCGCATGCGTAAGGGCACTTTCATGGAACTTTGTGACTTGCTTTCCCCTGCCCTGAAGCGCCAGAATACCAGGATGAGAGCAGCCCTCACAGTGGAGAAGCGAGTGGCGATAGCCCTGTGGAAGCTTGCAACGCCAGACAGCTACCGGTCAGTCGGGAATCAATTTGGAGTGGGCAAATCTACTGTGGGGGCTGCTGTGATCCAAGTTGCCAGGGCAATGAGAGACCTGGTGATATCAAGGGTAGTGACTCTGGGAAACGTGCAGACCATAGTGGATGGCTTTGCTGCAATGGGATTCCCAAACTGTGGTGGGGCGATAGACGGAACCCATATCCCTATCTTGGCACCGGCGCACCAAGCCACCGACTACATAAACCGCAAGGGGTACTTTTCAATGCTGCTGCAAGCCCTGGTGGATCACAAGGGACGTTTCACCGACATCAACGTGGGCTGGCCGGGAAGAGTACATGATGCTCGCGTCTTCAGGCAGTCTCTTCTGTTTCGAAAGCTGGAGGAAGGGACTTTCTTCCCAGACCAGAAAATAACAGTTGGGGATGTTGAAATGCCTATCGTGATCCTTGGGGACCCAGCCTACCCCTTAATGCCATGGCTCATGAAGCCATACACAGGCAGCCTGGACAGCAGTCAGGACCTGTTCAACTACAGGCTGAGCAAGTGCCGAATGGTGGTGGAATGTGCATTTGGCCGTTTAAAAGCGCGCTGGCGCAGCTTACTGACTCGCTCAGACCTTAACGAAAAGAATCTCCCCATTGTTATTGCTACTTGCTGTGCGCTCCACAATATATGTGAAAGTAAGGGGGAGACATTTATGGCGGGGTGGGAGGTTGAGGCAAATCGCCTGGCCGCTGATTACGCGCAGCCAGACACCAGGGCGGTTAGAGGAGCACAGCAGGGCGCGGTGCGCATCAGAGAAGCGTTGAAAACCAGTTTTGTGACTGGCCAGGCTACGGAGTGAAACTTCTGTTTGTTGCTCCTTGATGAACCCTCTGCCCCTCCCCCACCACCCTGTTAACTCTACTTCCCTGCAAACCAACCACCCCACCCTCCCCCACTACCCTCCCCCCTTCGAGCACCACTTGCAGAGGCAATAAAGTCATTGTTGCTTCACATTCATGCATTCTTTATTAATTCAGCACACAACTAGGGGGATAATTGGAAAGGTAGCCCGGGATGGGTGGGGGAGGAGGGAAGGAAAAGGACACACTCCAATTTAAAACTTTAAAACTTATTGCTATGGAAATCATCTAGGGTGGAGTGAGTGGGTGGCCGAAGGCCCCCCCACCGTGTTCTTGGGCGTCTGGGTGAGGAGGCAATGGGACTTGGGGAGGATGGCTGCTGGTTACAGAGGGGCTGTAGCGGCGGTCTCTGCTCCTGCTGCCTTTCCTGCAGCTCAACCATACGCAGGAGCATATCACTTTGATGCTCCAGCAGCCGGAGCATCGACTCTTGCTTTCTGATTACAAGTTGACGCCACCTCTCCTCTTCAGCCCGCGTTTCAGCACGCAACTTCTCCTCTTCAGCCCGCGATTCAGCACGCCACCTCTCCTCTCGCTCATATTGGGCTTTTTTAAAATCAGTCATTGACTGCCTCCACGCATTCAGCTGTGCTCTGTCAGCGTGGGAGGCAGTCTGAAGTTCAGTAAACATTTCGTCACGCGTCCTTCGCTTCCTTCTTCGAATATTCACTAGCCTCTGCGAAGGAGTAAGATTTGCAGCTGGTGGAGAAGGGAGAGGTTGTTAAAAAAGATACATTTTAGAGAACAATGGGTAGACTCTTTCACGTTAGATTTTGCTGTTCACAACATCACACAGCACATGTGCTTTCGTTACAAGGTCGCATTTTTCCTCTTATATTGAGAGTCTCCTGGTTTGGTGTGAGAGATCACTCACGCAGTGCCAGGACACAGATTTCAGCTTGCAGGCAGCCATGGTAAGACATATAGTCTTTGGGCTTTTTTAACCTTCTTAACATGTGGGGATGGTTTCAAACAGTTCTGCCCTCATTTCCCATACCAAGCACCCGTGCCATTTAAAATGGGTTTGCAATGTAAAAGGAGGGGCTGCGATTTCAGGTTTAACATGCAGCACAAACCCAACTAACTCCCCTCCCCCTCACACCCAATTCTCTGGGATGGTCACTTCAACCCTCCCCCCCACCGCGTGGTTAACAGCGGGGAATATTTCTGTTCAGCAGACCAGGAAGGGGCACCTCTGAATGTCCCCTTAATAAAATTGCCCCATTTTAACCAGGTGACCGTGAATGATATCACTCTCCTGAGGATAACAAAGAGTGATAAGGAATGGATGTTGTCTGCATGCCAGCAAACACCGGGACCATACGCTGCCATGCTTTGTTATGCAATGATTCCAGACTACGTGCTACTGGCCTGGCGTGGTAAAGTGTCCTACCATGGCGGACGGGATAAGGCAGCCCTCCCCAGAAACCTTTTGCAAAGGCTTTGGGATTACATGAAGGAGAGCTTTCTAGAGATGTCCCTGGAGGATTTCCGCTCCATCCCCATACACGTTAACAGACTTTTCCAGTAGCTGTACTGGCCGCGATTGCCAGGGCAAATTAATCATTAATCATTAAACACGCTTGTTTTTAAGCCATGTGTAATATTTACAAAGGTACACTCACCAGAGGTCCCCTGTGTGCCCTCAGGGTCTTGGGTCAGTTCGGGGGTTACTGTTTCCAGGTCCAGGGTGACAAACATATCCTGGCTGTTGGGGTAACTGGTTTCTCCGCTTCCTTGCTGCTGTGAGCTATCTATGTTCTCTCCATCCTCATCTTCCTCGTCCGCCGAACCCGCTTCCCCGTTTGCAGAGAGGGACTCATAGAACACGCTTGGGCTAGTGGTGGCTGCACCCCCTAGAATGGCATGCAGCTCCGCGTAGTAGCGGCATGTTTGCGGCTCTGCCCCGGACCTTCCGTTTGCGTCTCTGACTTTGTGGTAGGCTTGCCTTAGCTCCTTAATTTTCACGCGGCACTGCCGCGCGTCCCTGTTATGGCCTCTGTCCTTCATGGCCTTGGAGATCTTTTCTAATGTTTTGCCGTTTCTTTTACTGTTTCGGAGTTCGGCGAGCACTGCTTCATCTCCCCAGATGGCGATCAGATCCTGTACCTCCCGTTCGGTCCAGGCTGGAGCTCTTCTGCGATCCTGGGACTGGGACTGGGACTCCATCACGGTTACCTGTGCTGATGGGCTCTGCATGGTCACCTGTGCTCTCCACGCTGAGCAAACAGGAAATGAAATTCAAACGTTCGCGGGGCTTTTCCTGTCTACCTGGCCAGTGCATCTGAGATGAGAGTGCTGTCCAGAGCGGTCACAATGAAGCACTGTGGGATAGCTCCCGGAGGCCAGTAATGTCGAATTCCGTCCACACTAGCCCAATTCCGACCCCCTAAGGTCGATTTTATCGCTAATCCCCTTGTCGAGGTGGTGTTAGGAAACCGGTTTAAAGGGCCCTTTAAGTCGACAGAAAGGGCTTCGTAGTGTAAACGTGTCCAGGCTTAAGTCGATTTAACGCTGCTAAAGTCGACCTAAACTCGTAGTGTAGACCAGGCCTATGAGAGGGTGCACAGCTAAGAATCCAAAGCAGACATAAGGGCTGAGAGAGGGGTGGGGTTTAGGACACACCCCTCTTCTTGGTTTCTCACAATGACAACCTTAGGTTGGGAGCTGCCTAGTGTGTTAGGCTTT
>NW_020664381.1:3958164-4044266 GCF_002925995.2 Terrapene triunguis
GCGGCCAGAGCGCCGGGGGCAGGGCGCCGGGGGGGAGGGCGGCGAGCCCCGGCTGGGGCTCGGCTCGGCTCTCCCCCTCTGGCGGCCAGAGCGCCGGGGGCAAGGCAGCGAGCCCCGGCTGGGGCTCGGCTCTCCCCGGGGGCCGGAGCGCTGCGCCGCCGCCCCCTCCAGGTGCCGCCCCAAGCACCAGCTTGGGTGCCTGGTGCCTGGAGCCGGCCCTGTCACAATGACAACCTTAGGTTGGGAGCTGCCTAGTGTGTTAGGCTTTTGTGAATCCCATTCTTAAGTGCTTGTCTCCTTCCATTCATTGTATTGGAAGCCTGAGCGCTTAACTCAGGCTTTGTGAATGCCAGTGATTTTCTAGGTGTCTAAGTCCCTTTGTGAATCTAGCCCAGGGGTTCTCAAACTGGGGGTCAGGACCCCTCAGGGGGTCATGAGGTTATTATATGGGGGGGTCATGAACTGTCAGCTTGCACCCCAAACCCCGCTTTGCATCCAGCATTTATAATGGTGTTAAATATATTAAAAAGTATTTTTAATTTATAAGGGGGGTTGCACTCAGAGGCTTGCTATGTGAAAGGGGTCACCAGTACAAAAGTCTGAGAACCACTGATCTAGCCTAAAGTCTCTAAACATGATGGTTGCAAAGATAACCTTAAAAATGTGAACTGAGTTTACACCAATGCAGTTATGTCTGCTCAAGTCTGCAGATAACATGAAACATGAGTTCTGAGAAGCCTGGCGTGCCCCATCCATCTGGGGGATTTCAGAGTAGCAGCCGTGTTAGTCTGTATCCGCAAAAAGAACAGGAGTACTTGTGGCACCTTGGAGACTAACAAATTTATTAGAGCATAAGCTTTCGTGGGCTACAACCCACTTCTTCGGATGCATATAGAGTGAAACATATATTGAGGAGATATATATACACACATACAGAGAGCATGAGTTACTTCTGAAACCTAATGCTGTCAATGTGAATGTCAACATTGTTAACTATTTCTCAGCTGATCATTACTATATTGGGCACTTTCATATTTACCTCAATAAATATCTCACTTTTAAAATTTAAATTAAAGCCGTTGCAGAATGTCCAGTCTCTTGCATTGGAATGTGAGAGAATTGAGCTGCCTTGCTGCAGAATTCAAGTGAAGCTTGCTGCAGAGCATATAGGGTCTTGGTTATGCTATTGTTACAAGCAAAAATGTCTCTCTGGTACCTTCAAAAGAGAGGAAGTGCAGGAGTTTATAATTTTGAGTATTACTGATGCTTTATTATTAATAGACCAGCAGGGATTTTTCCAGACTTCCATGAGTCAGAAGAGCTCACATTAGTAAATCTTAGGTATTTATTTATTTATTTATTTATACAATTATATGTTGGGTCTTATGGTCTTTTCAGCCGAGCAGGAGCCAAGATACTGGAAGTGTAAATATATTGATTGATTTTTAGAGGTCACAAATATCTCCTTTAGGGTCTGATTCATTCTGAGCCATGTGAATCTAGAGAGGAGTAACAAAATTACCAAAGATGATGTATACTGCTCCCTAGGATAAACTGTGTATTCATAACCAGAGTGAAACCTTGGCAGAGAGCAGTTAGAATTAGCTGGCACCATCAAGGCTGCTTTACTTTATGAACTACAAGGTTGTATGAGTTTTATACATTCGTTTATTTTGCTGATTCAAGGCCCAATCCTACTCCCAGCAAAACTGACAAAACTCCTATTGATTTAATTGGTGCAGATACTATAAGAGCCTGATTCTGGGACGTGGGGGATGAAGCTGTGTGCCTCCAGTACAATTAAATGCTGAGCACTGTGGTCTCTCACTGACGTCAATGGGAGTGCAAGGCGCTAGCAGCCAATGTAAGGAGTGTGTATTCCATGCAGGATCAGCTCCATCATGGACAAAAAATTGGTTCCATCCTCAGCTGTGCCCAATAAGTACTGGGAGCAGTTGAGGGGTGGGGGAGCTGTAAATAAATAGCTATTTGTAGCTCTCTGAACTTGGAGCCAATCCTTCATTAATCAATCTCTAGCATAGTTTAAAACAGCCTCAGTTCTGCTGTAAACTACAGTAGCTGGCAATGACCCCAATTGGGCTGGGACCTAGGCTGAGGATCACCAGAGATTCTCCAGCCATGCTCCCAACTGGCCCACTAAGGCTTGGGTTGGCATGAGAGCCATCTGTGTGGCAGAATCTTTAGACAAGCTGTTGGTAGAGACCTTTGAAAAAAGAAGAAATTTCTGTCTTCCTCTTTAAGGGATGACAAAGGGGATTCAAATAGTTCAGTGGAAGTCACATTTCTTTTCTCTCATATGGCGACACCAGGGCCAATGGAAGCTCCAACACAGAGGGAGGTGTGGGAACAAGATTTCAGGGGAGGAAAATTCCACCAGAAGCCTGGACAATCTTTCTCTGGTTAACAACAAACCCTCAGCCTGACAATCTTGGAGAGGCTGAGGACCCCTGTAACTGTAGGGCATCTATTTAATTTCCTTACAAATCAGAAGAACTTCATCAAAAACAAATGGATATTTAGGTTAATAAAGAGCAGGAATTTGATTACACAGGAAAAGTTCATTCATTCAAGGACTACGACGGACCTGCAGAAAATGGTGAGGATGTATAAACATCCTCCAGCACCTACTTTCCTTAGAAAAGATATAACAGGTTTCCCCAACAGGGGAAGCTACTTGGAGTTTATTTCATCATTTTTTTTAACCATACAGAAGAGATATAGAGAGATCAGTGCTGTGCTGGACCCCAATGCCCTCCACAATGGTACCAGCTACAGATTGTTCCAAATGGGGACTCCTCCATGCTGGTGAGTAGCTACCAAGGGGATTTACTCACCTTAATGGATCTCAGAGGCATAGCTATCCTTTCCAGTCAGTGAGACACATAGATTCCTAAGGGCTGCCCATGGTCACTCACATTATCAGCTCAAGGTGCTTCCATTTGACCTCTCAACTGCATGGGTACTTTTCAAGATTTAGAAACTGTCATTGCCAACCTTCGCTTCAGGAGATCACACATCCACCAACTCACTCTCTTCCTCCATTGCCATCACAACTGACCTTCTCTCTCAGGTTCCAAACAACCACAAAGATCCAGGAAGTTTGTACATAGCAGCATGGCTGCTGAAAGGAGCAGAATAAAAAGAAATGGTTAATCCATTGAGATCATTGACATCTTATTGGTCTCCAGAAAATGTTCTATATCATGGATCTATACAACCACTTGGGACAAATGTATAGCATGGTATGGAAAAAGAAATTTGGACCACCTGGTGACCCATATTCTGTCAATTCTTCAGGTTCCTTGAGATATTTTATCCATGGGTTTGGCAGCCAGCAGTGTCAGCCCTAAGACCTTTGCTGCTAAATAATTTTGTTTCAGATTTTGTATTATATAAAGTGCAAGAAAAATATTTTTATCTGCATACAAATATAGATAGAGACTTGTATGAACTAGTGTGCGGATGTTAATGATACTTAAGGGAAAATTATCTCCAACTAATGCATCCAAACCAAGATTTTCAGAAGTGAGTAACGACTTTGGGTGCTTTAATTTTTGGGTGTCCAACTTGAGACCTATTTTTGGGAAGGTGGGTCCCCAGAGCCTTCTGATGCCCCTTTAATATGACTCAAGATGGGCCCCCAAAATCACAAGTCACTTTTGAAAATCTTAGCCAGGTCAATTTTTAGAACATTTATATATTCGGGGAAAAATTAGAAAGATACAGATAGTTGCTTGCTTGGACTAAACATTCTCAGCAGGAAGACAGTTGTTTTAATTTTTTGCCTTTGACTGTTTTGTCCTGTAATCCCATCATTATTATAATGGAATTGTGTACAGATTTTATTTGTCTTCTTGATTATGGAAGTTGATTCAGGAGAATCTCCTACTCATTGCTCTTCATTGTATCACAATAAATGTTTCTGTGTGTTCTTTAAAAAAAAAAGAAAAGGATTGCAAACTATCATTATCCCCCCAGGAACATTGCCTTGGGATTAGGTATGTCAAGCGATTAAAAAAATTAATTGTGACTAATCTTGCGATTAAAAAAATAATCGGCTGTTAAACAATAATAGAATACCATTTATTTAAATATTTTGGGATGTTTTCTACATTTTCAAATATATTGATTTCAATTAAACACAGAATACAAAGTGTACAGTGCTCACTTTATATTTATATTTGATTACAAATATTTGCACTGTAAAAACAAAAGAAATATTATTTTTCAAATCACCTAATACAAGTATTGTAGTGCAATCTCTTTATCATGAAAGTTGAACTTAAAAATGTAGAATTATGTACAAAAAACCCTCTGCATTCAAAAATAAAACAATGTAAAACTTTAGAGTCTACAAGTCCAATCAGTCCTACTTCTTGTTCAGGCAATCACTCAGACAAACAAGTTTGTTTACATTTGCAGAAAATAATGTTCATGTTTCTTGTTTACAATGTCACCTGAACGTGAGAACAGGTGTTTGCATGGCATTGTTGTAGCTGGTGTTGCAAGATATTTACATGCCAGATGCGCTAAGGATTCATATGTCCCTTCATGCTTCAACCACCATTCCAGAGGACATGCGTCTATGCTGATGATGGGTTCTGCTCGATAATGATTCATGACCGACGTGTGTTCATTTCCATCGTCTGAGTCAGATGCCACCAGCAGAAGGTTGATTTTCTTTTTTGGTGGTTTTGGTTCTGTAGTTTCCACATCAGAGTGTTGCTCTTTTGAGACTTCTAAAAGCATGCTCCACACCTCATCCCTCTCAGATTTTGGAAGGCACTTCAGATTCTTAAATCTTGGGTCGAGTGCTGTAGCTATCTTTAGAAATTTCACATTGGTATCTTCTTTACATTTTGTCAAATTTGCAGTGAAAGTGTTCTTAAAACGAACAACATGTGCTGGGTCATCATCCGAGACTGCTATAACATGAAATGTATGGCAGAATGCGGGTAAAACAGGGCAGGAGACATACAATTCTCCCCCCAAAGAGTTCAGTCACAAATTTAATTAATGCATTATTTTTTTAATGAACGTCATCAGCATGGAAGCATGTCCTCTGGAATGATGGCCAAAGCATGAAGAGGCATATGAATCTTTAGCGCATCTGGCGCGTAAATATCTTGCAACACCAGCTACAACAGTGCCATGCGAATGCCTGTTCTCACTTTCAGGTGACATTGTAACTAAGAACTTGGCCACATTATCTCCCATAAAAGTAAACAAACTTGTTTCTCTTAGCAATTGGCTGAACAAGAAGTAGGACTGAGTGGACTTATAGGCTCTAAAGTTTTACATTGTTTGTTTTTGAGTGCACTTTCATGATAAAGAGATTGCACTACAATAGTTGTATGAGGTGAATTGAAAAATACAATTTCTTTTGTTTATCATTTTTACAGTGCAAATATTTGTAATAAAATAATATAAAGTGAGCACTGTACACTTTATATTCTATGTTGTAATTGAAATCGATATATTTTAAAATGTAGAAAACATCAAAAATATTCTATTGTTTATCAGTGCGATTAATCACAATTGATTTTTTTAATCGCGATTAATTTTTTTGAGTTGATCGCATGAGTTAACTGCGTTTAATCGACAGCCTTACTTGGGATACATTGGTTAAATGGTAAATGAGAGTAAAAGGGAGTGTTTTAATTAAAATGAAACAACATGGTTTGACTTATTTGTTCTCTATGAGAAGTTACATGAGGATGATGAAAAATAATATTGCATCTGAATAGATCGAAAGAATGCAAAGGTCTGTGTAGAAAATGCAGGGCCTGGTGCATTGAATTATTAAAGTTAACTATTCAGATGTTGGGCAAATTTAAGGCAACTTTGTGTGTATATATTTTCTGTTGCAGTAGTCTGTGTGGATGTGGTTGGAGATGCACCCTAAAACAAGAGTTTGCATCCCTTTAGGCAGAACAAACGTGGGGCCTTGTGAGGGGTGTACAAAGCTGTTCTTAGAGCTCTCTACGTTGCTCTCTAGAGTGAGCACTCTGTAAGTGCCTTTCACAGTGTAAAAGCTGTTTTCCAAGAGAAGAGAGGGTTTAAATGGGTGACCCACATTGTCTATAACCGTACAACACATTGGTAGTGAAGAGCACATTGTATTGTTGTTACCCTATACTGAAACTTCATGCACCATGTAATGCTGGAGAGGTTGAAACTAGAACACTTTGTATGCTACAAATTGTTTCACAATGTGACTGAGTGGTACTGGTAATAGGAATAGACATGAATGTGTCACCTGCTCCTCTTTTATCCTTGTCATTTCCTGTGTTCCTAAGAAAACCAGTATTTTCTTTAAAGAAAAAGTTTGTTCCTTTCCTAGCAATTTCTCTTCTCATCATATTCTCTACTTGTGGTCACTTTTCATCTGCTGATTGAACTAGAAGCATCTAGAGCTGTGTCTCTGGTAGGTTAGTGGAGAAGGAGACCTGCCCACTAAACTCCTGCCATAAAGAGTTCTTCCAAGGATTACCAAAACTAACAATAACAAAATGGTTAACTTTGTCATCAGCTAACTTTTATTTGTACCTGTGAACACACTTGGATCACGTTAGACCAGTGCTCTGACCTGTGTTGGTTTCTAATAAAAGCTTCGGGGTGGATTTAAGGTGTTGATTTTAACCTATAAAGCCCTAGATAATTAGAGGCAGTTACGGAAAGGATCTCCTCTCTCTCCTTGTGATATCCTACCGCACTTGAGATCAGCAAAGGTGCTGGGGCTGCCTCAATAGAAATGAGAAGGAGCTGCTGGCAGGGTGTTCTCTGAGAGGGGCCTTTGTTCCCATCCCTGTCTGTCAGAGCCCAGATTTGGTAAACCCTTGGGCATGCTGCAAAAATCATCTTTCCCCCCCTATATGTTAAGGTTGGTGAAGAAGGTGTGGGATGAGATGGATATTCTTATGGACAGTCCTTTAGTTTGTTTATGTTGTGAACTTTTAATTTATGCGATAGACATCCAGAGCCTATGGGTGCCTATGTGGTGTATTTTAAAATATTTGAATAAATAAATAAAAATATTCTCTGCTTTATATGCTTCTCTAATGCAGTTGTGAATCCAAATAGAAATGTCGCCTGTGTGTTCTATCTTCTCTCTGTTTCATATTCAGAAGGTCACAAATTGGGAATTAGATTTCCTGAACTGCTGTGTTCTGTAGAGATATATTTTTCAGAGCCCTTCGAACACCCAGATCTTGCAAGATCTTTTTTTACCTTTGTTGTTGAATGGCATAGAAAGAAGGTAGGACATTGGACTCCTCTTGAGGATGAATTCCTCCAGGATTCCTAGTGCCACTTTGTCTTTGTGTATAGCAGTTACATGGAAAGAGTTCTGAGGTCTGATATTCTGAATACAGGAGTGATTGCTACCAGGCAAGATATATTAAGAGTTGTTAAATATAGGGAAATAACTGATCAGAATGGTCCACTACGAAAGCCCTGTAGTGTAGTGGTGATCACATTCACTTAACACATGCAACGTCACCGGTTCGAAACTGGGTGGAAACAGGTTACTGTTCCTTTTTCGGGGGGGGAAGGATAGCTCAGTGGTTTGAGCATTGGCCTGCTAAACCCAGGGCTGTGAGTTCAATCCTTGTGGGGGCCACTTAGGGAACTGGGGTAAAAATCTGCCTGGGGATTGGTCCTGCTTTGAGCAGGGGGTTGGACTAGATGACCTCCTGAGGTCTCTTCCAGCCCTAATCTTCTATGATTCTATGACATGGTTGTGAAGTGAGAGATTCTAAAATCAAAATTGAGACTTCATGTTGGGCACTTGAAAACCTTGGGCCTGATTCTCTGTTGCCCTTCATCTCATGTAGTCACCCAGTTCAAGACACTACCAGACACTACTAGATGAGAATGGTAGGATTTTACACCAACTGCGCAGTAACATGACTGTATGAAGTGAAGGGCAATGAAGAATCAGGTCCAATAGGTCTGAGCATCTCCACTTCCCTGAGGAAATGTGATACATATGGGTAGTCTGTTAGTGATAATGCTCAAACCTCAAAATATTCAGAGGTTATTTAGATAAGCATGCTCATCCAGCACATGTCTGAACATTTTTCAATTGAGAAAATGAAGGCCAGAAATGCCCAAAGATGAATTTTTCCCATGAAGTTTTCAACAAGTCTGGTTTCAAAATCAGGAAATGCAGAGAAGCACATATATTTAAATAAACAGTACTGAACTTTTCCTAACCTCACTAAAGATTTGGGTGAAGTTGATTTTTTTTTGAGAGAGAGACAGTTTAGGTCATTTCCTCTTTTATCAGAATGCATATGTTTTCATCCTTAAATACAAGAAAGTCTTATTTTGCAAACTCTTTTCTATAGAGCTGAGTGCTTTCTTCAGCACCATGAATGTTTTCTTTTCTTTTCTTAAGCAACTTTCTTCAATTGTCCATGTGACTTGCTCAAGATGTAAATGCTATATTTATGATTCTACTTCTGTTTGGTTTTGATTCCAGATGTTGGGACTATGTTTGTACTTTGGTGAGTTTCCTTAAGTGGGTTACTCTGGCCCTATGCCAACCCTCATTGAACTCAATAGAAAGACTCACACTGATTGCAAGCTTTTTGGGGTAGATATTATTTTTTTGTTCTAAGAACATAAGAACAGCCATAGTGGGTCAGACCAATGGTCCGTCTAGCCCAGTATCCTGTCCTCCCACAGAAGACAGTGAGAGATGCTTCCGAGGGAATGAACAGAACAGGGCAATTATCGAGTGATCCATCGCCTGCCCTCCAGACCCAGCTTCTGATGTTTACCCCCATGTAAACCAAATGGAAGTTAAATTGACATTTGACACCTTTATTCTGAAATGAGAATGTTCTCATACAGACTTGCACTGAAGTAACAAAAGGTGTGAATTAAAATGGATTTAATTATTTTGGTACTAGTTTGTGTATAGACCAGTCCTCAAGTTACTGGCTGAACTGGCATCACTGGGAGAAAAGCAAAGTTTGTGGTTAGACATTTAATATTTCCTTAAATGGCATTTCATTTAATATTGAGTATAAAAATTCTCAATAAAGAAGATATTAGAACGGAGAGTGAAAACCCTTGGATTTATTGGACCAGATGCTAGAGCTATGCTGATTTACACTAAACAGAGATCTAACCATTGTGGTTTTAAATTCCAGGTCCCCCCGCCCCCATTTAACTGCACTGATCCTAATGAAGCCATTAGGGATTTTCTGTAGATGGATGCAGTACATACTGTAACAATTGTGCACTCACAGTATGCCCTCTAAGGTACTAAATACTGTAAAATCCTGCTACACTTTGTTGTTTGTATCCTGTCATTGGGGTTCCCACTAAAGTTTTGGGGACATAATCCCATTCAGATTAAAAATGTTCCCTTTTTACCTCTGTGAAATAGGCCTAATTGGGACTAATTGTCCCTTAATCATTGACAGCTTCTTTGCCCTGTTTACTCTCAGAACAGCATTTAGGGGTTCTTTCTCCCTCTGAAATTTTACCAGCTTTACAGAATGTACCTGGTGGGAGGAGGGAGAGTATTTTGACAAAATGGTTCATTTTCACCATAAAAGATGATGAAAACTCTCTCCTTGTCATGAATTCATCAGCACACGCTTTTTGATATGTGCATTTGTGGGGTGGGATGAAGTTTTTAAAACAGCACACTGAACTCTTCTGAAAACCATGAGCACTCTCCTACCCTGGCCCTTGTACAACAAGGAGAAGAGAAGATGCAGTGATTGGTGATTCTAATATGGACAGATTTTAATTTTATAGGGACTGTGGCCTTGTGGCACAGTCTAGTGGAAACCCCAAATCATTATGAAATTACTTGGCATTCTCAGGACAAATTCTAATCACAGTGATTTCATTAGATCTTATGCACAATTAATCCTTAGGAAACACATATGACTTCTGCATACTGCAAAGTAAATACACTTCTACCCCGATATAACGCGACCCGATATAACACGAATTCGGCTATAACGCGGTAAAGCAGTGCTCCGGGGGGCGGGGCAGGGCTGCGCACTCCGGTGGATCAAAGCAAGTTCGATATAACGCGGTTTCACCTATAACGCGGTAAGATTTTTTGGCTCCCGAGGACAGCGTTATATCGAGGTAGAGGTGTACATCCTACTGATTTAATTGAGTTTTTGTTAAATATGCCAACAAATACACACTTTTTAAAACCTATTGTATTTTGATTTCTTCTGTTTCGTTTTTGCCATTTGGTTGAATGATCAGTCCCTTTCTCAAGTGCCCTTCAGTGCAAATGCTTCTTTTCTTGTTGGTTAAGAGCCTGCCCAAAGCCCACTGAAGGCAGTGGGAGTTTTCCCATTGACCATAAGTCCTTAGCTCCTTACAGTCTACATTTGTGGTTGAGCCATTTAGCTGTTCAAGAGGTTTCCTTGCAATGTCTGAATTGGTCAAAAAGAAGCATCTTAATTATCTTTGTCCTTACGTACTGTCCAGTGGCGCCCGCAGCGGTATACATGTTACACTTGGTGCATACCATTGGCAGTAGTGCGGAGGAGCAGTACTGGCTGCCCCCCTACCCATTCAAGTTTGGCCCCACTGGCCCTCTGTGGCAGGGGGAGGGTCCCAGAGCTCAGGCTCCAGCCCAAGCCCAAATGTCTACACCACAATTGTATAGCCCCGCTGCCCGAGCCCTACCAGCCTAAATCAGTAGATACGGGCCAGCCACGCATGTTTTATTGCAGAGTAGACATACACATTACCCTATTTCTGCAGTTCTCAAGTCTTGCCTCTTCTCTGAGTTTAAACTGGGAATCTAGTTTGGTGGGGCTAATTTATTTAATTATCCATTTTAATTATTCCTTGAATGGTCATCCCTGCAGTGCCTTGGTGTTAATGACATTAAGAAATATTCACATAGTTGTCCATAGTAGTCTTTACTCTTTGGTTCTTCTAAGCTTAGGAAATTTTCTTTCTTTCTTTCTGTCTTTCTTTCCATTTAAGGAATCTCAAAGGATTCATTCAAAGATGGATTGACTTCAGTGGTGTTATTCCAGATTTTTTTCTAGTGTAACTGAGAGCAGAGTCTTGCTGTAACAGTATATTGAATGGAAAAAAGTCAATTTTTCTTTGGTACTGGATTGTAACTTAGAATGAACTACAGGAGTACTATCAACTTACTTTTTGAAGCCTGAAGTATCTTCTCTAACAGGATATATCAACTTAAAATTTCACTTCTGTATGATTTTTTTAAAACCACTTACTATCGTTACAAGTAATATATATGATGATTATAAATGACAGAGATTAGAGGAAACATATGTTTCCAGTTTGTTTACTTTGTGCATTTGACACCACTTTGTGTGCAGTCCCTTTCACTGTTACCCCTGTATAATCAGTCAGTTTATCCTGTTGTTTTTGTGGGTATTTCACGCAACAACAAACAAAAACATTTTAAATATGGGAAAATGTGATTCTAAAACCACAAAAATTATCAGGGGTTCACAGCAGCAAGTGCTATACCTGAAACTACCTTTAATTCAGTTTTGAACTTGACTACCTTTTAAATCAATAATGTTCCTGTAAAGGATTAATATTCTCTCTCTCTCTGTCTCTCTCTCAAGACACACATCCTGGAGTACTTAAAATTTATACTTTTAGCTGTACTGAATAATGTTGATGTCAGGTCAGTGCAATGAGAACTAACAGCCCCTCTGTACAATGCAAGGATGAACAAAGGTGCAGGAAAATGAAAAGGGGCCAAAACTTGCAGAAATGAAAGAAGTGGAAACTTTGTGTCATGATTAATGGCCTGAAAATCAAAAAGAAATCTTACAAAAAGTAGAGATATGGACAGATTTCTAAGGATGAGTACAAAAGAACTGAAAAAGCATGTAGGGACAAAATTAGAAACGCTAAGCCATGAAATGAATTACACATAGCAAGGGATATAAAAAGCAATAAGAAGAGGTTCTATAAATATATTAGGAGCACGAAAGAGATGAAAGAAAGTATAGGTCCACAACTTAGAGGGGACGTTGTGACTTAGTTGTGACCAGATGATTAACACAATTCGTATTAGCAAGGGGAAGAAACACAAGTAACAGGGAAAAAACAGTTTAAAGAATATTTAGATAAGTTAGATGTATTTAAGTCAGCAGAGCCTGATGAAATTCACCCTAGGGTACTTAAGGAACTGGCTGGTGTAATGTTGGAACAATTAGTGATAATCTTTGAGAACTCATGGAGGATGGGTGACATCCCAGAGGACTGGAGAAGGGCAAACGTAGTACCTATCTTTAAGAAGGAGAACAAATAGGAGCCAGGAAATTATAGACCAATCAGCCTAACTTTGATACCTGGAAAGATACTGGAGGAAATGATTAAACAATCAATTTGTAAGAACATAGAGGATAAAAGGATTATAAGAAATAGCCAGCATGGATTTGTCAAGAACATGTCATGCCAAACCAACCTAATTTCCTTCTTTGACAGTGTTATTGGCCTAGTGGATTCGGGGGAAGCAGTAGATGTGATATATCTTGATTTTAGTAAGGCTTTTGACACAGTCCCACATCACATTCTGATAAGGAAACTAGGGAAATGTGGTCTAGATGAAATTACTATAAAGTGGGTGCACAACTAGTTGAAAAACTGCACTGAAAGATAGTTATCCATGATTTACTGTCAAACTGGGTGGACATATCTAGTGGGGACCCACAGGGGTCTTTCCCAGGTCCCATACTATTCAATATTTTCATTAATGACTTGGATAATGGAGTGGTGAGTGTGATACAGCACGGCCAGAGGGCAGCAGGAGAGTGATAGATGGGAGATACATAAGCCCCAGGATGATCAGAGCCTTATTCCCTGGGGACTGAGGAGAGGTTACTACAGGTTAATTAGAGCACCTGGAGCCAATTAAGGCCCTGCCAAAGACCTAATAAAAAACCCTGTTTCAGTCAGAGAGGGAAGGAGAGCTGACTGTAGTTTGGAGGAGCACTGTTGTTAACCAGAAGATCAGAGTACCAGGGGAAGGGAAACCCTGCTCAAGCAGAGCAGAGGGATTCCCCAGACACAGAGGACTGAGAGAAACCCTGCCCAAGGGGGTAGAGGGCAGAAAGCCCATGAAGATGAAGGAGCTGGGACCCAGAGTAGAGGACAGGCCCGGGTCCCTTCCCCTTATCTCTCCCACGAGGGCACTATCGGAGCCCTTGATGCCCAAGAATAGGGGCAAGAGGTTGTGCCCTGACCCATCACATGAAGAGAAAGTGCAGGACCCACAATAATAGCGCTGGCCATTTGCCACAGGAATATGCTTATAAAATTTGTAGATGACACCAAAGTGGTAGGAGTTGCAAGCACTTTGGAGGACAGGATTAGAATTCAAAATGATACATTTTAATAAATTGGAGAATTGGTCTGAAATCAACAAGATGAAACTCAGTTAAGAAAAGTGCAAAGTACTACACTTATGAAGGAAAAATCAAATTCAGAAATACAAATTGGGGAATAACTGGCTAGGCAGTAGTACTGTTGGAAAGGATGTGGTGATTAGAATGGCTCACAAAATGAATATAAGCCAGCAACGTGATGGAGTTATGAAAATGGGTTATATCTTTCTGGAGTGTATTAACAAGAGTGTTGTATATTTGACATAGGAGGTAATTGTTCTGCTCTACTCAGCACTGATAAGGCCTCAGCTGGAGTACTGTGTCCAGTTCAGAAAGAAGTGGACAAATTGGAGACAGTCCAAAAAGAGCTGGCTGAGGACCTTACTGGACTGGAAGAAAGTTAATGTTGTACCAATTTTTTAAAACGGTAAATGGAACGAGCCAGGTAATTATAGGCCTGTCAGCCTGACAATGATCCTGGGCAAGATAATGGAGTGGCTGATACGGGAATCAATTAATAAAGGAGGATAATATAATTAATGCAAATCAACATGGGATTATAGAAAATAGATACTGTCAAACTAACTTGATATTTTTGTGATGAGATTACAAATGTGGTTGATAAAGGTAATAGGGATGATGTAATATACTTAGACTTCTGTAAGGCATTTGACCTAGTATTGCACAACATTTTGATTAAAAAAAATAGACCAATATAAAATTAACATGGCACACATCAAATGGATTAAAAATGGGCTAACTGATAGGTCTCAAAATGTAACTGTAAATGGGGAATCATCACTGAGCGGGTCTTTATCCACTGGAGTCCCACAGGCATTGTTTTTTGGCCCTATGCTATTTAACATTTTTATCAATGACCAAGAGGAAAATATAAAATCATCAGTAATACATTTTGCAAATGACACCAAAATTGGGGGAGTGGTAAATAATTAAGAGAACAGGTCCCTGATTCAGAGCCATCTGGATCACTTTGTAAGCTGGGTGAAAGCAACAAATATGCGTTTTGATACAGCTAAATGCATGAGTATATATCTAGGAACAAATGGGGTTCTATCCTGGGAAGCAGTGACTCTGAAAAAGATTTGGAGTTCGTGGTGAGTAATCAGCTGAACATGAGCTCTCAGTGTGACACTGTGGCTAAAAGAGCTAAAGTGATTCTGGGATGCATAAAGAGAGGAATCTTGAGTAGGAGTAGAGGGGTTATTTTGCCTCTGTATTTGGCACTGATGCAGCTGCTGCTGAATACTGTGCCCAGTTCTGGTGCCCACCATTCAAGAAGGATGTTGGAAAATTGGAAACGATTCAGAGAAGAGCCATGAGAATGATTAAAGGATGAGAAAACGTGCCTTATAATGATGGACTCAAGGAGCTCACTCTGTTTAGTTTAACAAAGAGAAGATTAAGGGTTAACTTGATTACAGTCTATTAGAACCTACATGGGAACAAATATTTAATAATAGGCTCTTCAAACTAGCAGAGAAAGATATAACACAATCCAAGAGCTGGATGTTGAAGCTAGACAAATTAAGATTGTAAACAAGGGTGTACATTTTTAACAATGAGAGTAATTAACCATTAGTGATGGATTCTCCATCACTGACAATGTTTCAGTCACGATTAGATGTTTTTTGAAAAGCTATGCTCTATGAATTATTTTGGGAAAAGTCTATGGCCTGTGTTATACAGGAGGTCAGACTAGATCAGTGGTGGGCAACCTGCGGCCAACGGGCTGCATGCAGCCCATCAGGGTAATCCGCTGGCGGGCCATGAGACAGTTTGTTTACATTGACCGTCCGCAGGCATGGCCACCTGCAGCTCCCAGTGGCTGCAGTTCACCGTTCCTGCCCAGTGGGAGGTGTGGGAAGCGTCGCAGGCCACAGGGAGCTGTGGGCGGCTGTGCCCGTGGATGGTCAATATAAACAAACTGTCTCGCAGCCAGCCAGTGGATTACTCTGCCAGGCCACGTGCGGCCCGTGGGCCGCAGGTTGCCCACCACTGGACTAGATGATCATAATGGTCCCTTCTGGCCTTAGAATCTATTTATCTATGAGTCTAAAGGAGAGCAACAGAAAGTGATAAAAGGTTTAGAAACCCTTACCTATGAGGAAAAGTTTAAAAAACTAAGTATGTTTAGTCTTGAGAAAAGCAGACTGAGGGGCAACCTGCTAAGTCTTCAAATATGTTATATAAAGGATGGTGATCAATTGTTCTCCATGTTCACTCAAGGTAGGCCAAGAAGTACCATATATACTCGTTCATTAGCCCATTCGTTTATAAGCCGACCCCCCAAGATGGTTAGGTAAAAATAGCAAAAACTGTATGGCCCGTTCATAAGCCGACCCTATATTTCAGGGATTGGCAAACTTTGGCTCCCGGCCCGTTAGGGTAAGCCTCTAGCGGACCTGGAAGTTTTGTTTACCTGGAGCGTTCACAGGCACGGAGCCCCTCAGCTCCCAGTGGCTGCGGTTTGGCGTTCCTAGCCAATGGGAGCTGTGGGAAGTGGCGCGCCACTTCCCGCAGCTCCCATTGGCTGGGAACGGTGAACCGCGGCCACAGGGAGGTGAGGGGCTCCGTGCCTGCAGACGCTCCAGCTCCAGGTAAACAAAACGACAATGTATTAGATATTCAATTCAATGATTCCATAGAGTTTAAAATCATCAAATTTTGGTGTAGACCCGTTTATAAGCCGATCCCCACTCTTTGATGCATCACCTTTTTACCAAAAATATTCGGCTTATGAACGAGTATATACGGTAATTAACTTAATTTTCTGCAAAAACTCTCTAACTGTAAGGTAGTTAAGCCCTGGAATAGGTTACCAAGGGAGGCTGTGGAATCCCCATCCTTAAAAGTTTTTAAGGAAAGGTTAGACAAATACCTGTCAAAGATGGTCTAGGTGTATTTGGTGCTGCCTCAGGGTACGTCTACACTTACTGGAGGGTCCGACGGCAGGCAATCGATGTTCTGGGATCGATCCCGGAAGTGCTCGCCGTTGACGCCGGTACTCCAGCTCGGCGAGAGGAGTACGCAGCATCGACGGGGGAGCCTTCCTGCCGCGTCTGGACCCGCGGTAAGTTCGGACTAAGGTACTTCGAATTCAGCTACGTTATTAACGTAGCTGAATTTGCGTACCTTAGTCCGAAGTGGGGGGGTAGTGTGGACCAGGCCTCAGCATGGAAGGATGGACAAGAAGATCTCCCTTTCAGTTCTACATTCCTATGATTCCTCTTTTCCTGAACAAATGGATGCTCCTCCATGTGAAGACTATCACTGAGGTAAGGCAGGGATGAGAGTGGTGGAGGATAGAGTTGGGAGCAGTCACCCCGTGCAGTATGTCCTCCTAGCAAATTGGTAGATTTCCTAGCAAAAATTTGCATGGAAGTTGTTGCAGTTTCATGCAATGTGGATTGGAGAGGGAGTGTGTGCTATCTGTTTGCACAGACATCCCATTGGTGAGGACTGAAAAAGTTTGTGTGTAAATCCTTGGGTGCTGCATAGTTTTAAGGCCTCCTTCTTCTCTTGTACAGCCACTAATAGCTACCCACCCTCCAAGAGACCATGTGGTGGCAACTCCATGAGTTCCTGCTCAGAAGTTCTGGAAATATTTTAAAGTAAATACTGGTGGATGGTTCAGTATGAGTCATTGTAATGTTGAAAGTGAAGTTGATTGATCAGCAGCATTGACAACCCTAATCTTTTATCTGGACAGCTAAATCATAGGTATTACAGTAGGTGTCTCCATTTGCTGCTTGATTACCAATTTTACAACATACTGATATGTTTAAAGAAGGAGGCCAAGGTTTAAAAAAAATGGGAGCTTTAAATAAGGCTTCTATGTGAATATTTAAGCACCTAAATAAGTGGCCTGATTTTCATGGGTGCTGAAAACTCAGCAGCTCCTTTTAACTTTAATGAAAACTGCTGACTGCTCAATATGTTTGAAAATCAGGCAATTTATTTAGTGCCTAAGGATTTATGAGCCTAACCTTAAGCACCTGTTTTCTAAAATCTTACCTGAAATATGGTATTTAAATCTTGACTGATAGCATTGTCCAAAACTCCTTTGTAGATGGAAGATAAAGTAGTGTGACTCCTTTGCTTTTTGTTGTGATTGTATTAATAAAATGGATGTTATAAATCTGATGAATTATTTTAATAAGTCAGAAAGGGGGCCAAATTCCTTCTTGGCATATGCCATAGCTGGGTCTGTTTCAATATGACTAAAATGTGTCGGGGTAAAATTTACAGAAGTGCCTAAATGACTTAGGAGCCTAAGTCTCTTGAAAGTCAAGGCATTTTTGAAAATGTTACCTTTAGTCTTTATTTCTAGGGCTTTATCAGATCCTGTCTTTGCCATCAGCTACTTTGTGCCCAAGATATATGCTAAGCAGGCTCTCTTCTCCACAAGAGGCAGTCTGAGTATAGTGCTAATCTCTATGTAACAGAGTCTTGAAATTTTACTCAGTCCCGCTGGCTGGCATTCATTTCTTAAAATCACTCCATCATTTCATGCTAGTGAACCCAATGCCCTCACTGGGGGGATTGGGGCCTGATCCAACCCCATGAAAGTTAGTGGAAAGATTTATATGGACTTTGAGAGTTGGGTGGGACCATAGCCGAGCTAATGTCAACCTGTTTTTTAGAAGTTGTCAGTTCAGTACACCAGTGGTCACTTAGAGCAGTCTCATCTGGATTAGATAAAGAACATAAGTACATAAGAAGAGCCATACTGGGTCAGGTCAATGATGATCTAGTCCAGTTTCCTGTCTTCTAACAGCAGCCAATACCAGAGCTTCAGGGGGAGTGTACAGAACAGGGCAATTTTGGAGAGTTCCACCCCTGTCTTCCCTTCCCAGCTTCTGGCAGTCAGAGGTTATGGGTTGTCCTGAGCATGGAGCTGCATCCCTGGCCATCTTGGCTAATAGCCATTGAAGGACCTATCCTCCATGAATGTAATGAGTGTAATGTACTTTTGGCTTTCACAACATCCCCTGGCAATGAGTTCCACAGATTAATTGTGCATTGTGTGAAAAAGTACTTGTTCTTGTTTGTATTGAACCTGCTGCCTATTCATTTCATTGGGTGACCCTTAGTTTTTTTTTTTTGTATTGTGAGGGTAAATAACACTTCCTTATTCACCTTTTCCACACCGTTCATGATTTTATAGACCTCTATCATATCCCTCCTCAGTCGTCTCTTTTCTAAGCTGAACGACCCTAATCCTTTCTTGCTTGCTCTGTTTCCCTATTGAGCCTAGAGTTCATTATGCTTGAGACACCAGAGGCAAAGCTGTAGTGATTGTGAATAGTCTCCCTAGACATTCCAACTCTGTTGACAGTGTCTCTGTAGCTGACATACAGGCTATATGCTCAGTTTACCTCATTACTACTGAGTGTTGTAGAAGCTGGTTAAAATCAGCACAAAGGATTTGTGCAGCTGGATTTTGGAAAAAGCTCTGGGAGAGACTGCATAATTTTTGGACAAAATGTTCTCAGTTTTGGCTGACCACTGGGATGGGAGTGAGACCCTGGAGTGATAGAGAAGATTTTAGTTATCACCATTGCAAAAAAATGTGGGCAAAGTGTGTGCGTGGGGAGGAGGAGTTGGGGGAATATGCATCAGAATGGGGAAAGTATAGGAAGAAAAGTATTCATTTCATTCTGCAAAATATGGCTTGGTTTGAGGGTAAGACTGCAGCTATGTGGGAGAGGGGCCATAACACAAAGACCATTTTGTTTTTTCATTTGGAGATAGGCTAAAGCTACACAATTTTGGACCTGGGTCTACATCCAGATTTTGAACATCCCTAATTTTAGGGGTTCTGTTTCGGGGCCATCTATACATTAAATAAGAATTAATCATAATTTATCAGGGGAATAAATGTGGGATCTGTATCTTGAAGGAACAAAACAAAGGGAAACATTTATTATGTAAGCATTTAAATAGTCATTGCTCAAATCAAAAGATGGGGAAGGCAAGTACATCTGAAAAGGACTCCCAAGAGAGAGAGGTTTATTTATTGGACATGTGTTTGTCAGGGTTGAAGATCAAAGATGTGATTCTGCAGTTTGGGGAAAAATGTGTGTAGGGCACATGGAGTGGGAATATGGAGCAATATTAGATATATCACCTGAAACTGTCATCTCACTAGATCTTACAAGCTAAACAAAGTCAGGTCAGGCTAGTTCTTTGATGCAGGATCTTTAAGGATAAAACAAGGTTTTGCAGGAAGTGGTACTGGTGATCCATAGGGGAAAGATAGCCTGCTAGCCTCAGATTAAGGAGACCTATATTATCTTCTTTCCTCAGCCACAGACTTCCTATGTGATCTTGGTCAAGTCACTTAGTCTCTCTATGTCTCTGTTCCCTACTTCTGCTCCCTACTTGCCAGGGCTATTTGCAAAACAAATACATTAAGGATTATGAGATACTTAAATATCATGATATTTGAGTATCTCATAATCCTCAATGTATTTATGTACCTCAAACACTTAGCCATATAAGTGCCTAAAATAGGAGTTGTTGCTCTTTCCTTGGCGTTTGTATGGGTATAGTGTCCGGTGCTTGTGGAGGGGCCAAATTTCAGATAAGATATAAAACTTGCCCTCTTGTGGTTATTAAAGATTCCATGCCATTTTCACAAGTGATAGGGCTTTAATCTTGATGTCCTAGCTAAAATTACATTTTGGATAATTACTCTCTCTAAAATTGCCAGTGTAGTTTCAGTTAGCTATCTTCCTTCACTTCCTAGCCTAAACTGTTTTCTAGGGTTAGTATGGCCTGTTAAAACAGATGTTGTTTCTTTCCAGAGATGATTGTATTCAGAAGTGGGTGAAGTGATTCTTGTATAGGAAGTTAGGTTCCTATGCTGCACTATTGAAGCCAATGGTAGTTTTGCCATGCACTTTAATGTGAACAGGCTTGAGCCCTCTGTTGATCAAGTGCTTTTGGAAATCTAGCAGGATAAAAGGCACAGCAATAGTGTAATAAGACCATGAAATTTATCTTATTTATTTTAGAAATGTATATTGATACCCATCTGCGTGCCTTAGGTCAATAAAAACAGCCAATTAGAAATCAACTTAATATAAAAGGACACTCTGCTTGTTAACAAACCTTTCTCTCAGCCAACCTCCTCCTCCAAACTTCCAGAGCTGGGTGGAAAACAGTTTTCCCATCTTGTAAAAGTTTTGGAGATTTTAAATTTGTTTCCCCATCTCAAATCAAATATAATTTGAAAAGTCAAAATATTGGAATTTTTCACAAACGGATAATCAGAAACATTTTCATGTTCGGTCAATTGAAATGTTCATTTCAATTTTGACCTTTTTATTTTTTTAACTGGTTCATGTATACATTAACTATTTTTTTTTAAAAAAAAAAAGTTATTTTGAACTGGAAAACAAAACTTAGCATTTCAAAAATGTTGAAATGGGATGTTTGGATAATTGTGATACTTGTTGAAATGGACCCCTTTCTGTGAACAGTTTAGGCTGTGGTGAATTGGTATTTTCTTATGAAAAAAGCTTTAGTTGGAAAATTCCCGACCAGTTCTACAAGCTTCTTATTATCAGAAAGGTAAGCTGAAACCCTGGACCGATAAACTTAATTTATCCCATTGAGTCCTGCCCGTGAATGAAAACCACCCAACCTCTGAGTCCCAGAGGGATAACTATAGTCCTGGTTTTGCAAAAGCTTATGCACGTGCTTTACACACTGTAGGTAGACCCATTCACTTCTATGAAACTTCACTCAGTGGCAAATTTAAGCATGTGTGTAAGTCTTTGCAGGGTTGGGGCATATGTAAGTTTTCTCACCCATGCATACCAGGGTGAGTTGAAAATGCCTTAAGTCTGAATTTCTTTATTAACTTAGTTTAAACAATAATCCATAGAATTTTTGTTATAGCACTTCTTTTTAACAATTCTATGTAATCTAAATGCCAAAGCTACAGAAATTCCACTTGTTTTTTCTTTACTTTTCTCCTAATGGGTGAGCAGACTCAGTACTCTGAGTACATTATTCTTGTATTTTGTTTCTAAATAGAATATTAGAGAAATCATTGACACTACTTTTGAGGAATAAAGAAGTAAACGATCAAGTATTAGGCCTAATGAGTTTCATATTAACTTGAAAGGAATTCCTGTACATTTCTAACCCAACCTTGCACCTTTTCTGGGTAGATGTGAAATAATGTGTTGTAAATTTTATGACGTGGTTTTCCATTCACTGCTAGGAAGTACATTTATACACACAAAAATCATTATTCTAAGGCTTTATTTAGAATTTACAGCTTCACAAGTGAAGGGTCCATGTGTCCATCCACTAACTGCTGCAGAATCCAGATGCTGAAAAAAAAAAAGTCTAAAATTATATATTCCGTCAGTGTTAGCTATTTATAGACATTCTTCAAATGCATTTGAAATAAAATGAAAACAAAGCTATGAAGGCCACAAATCAAAGTATTATTAAAGATGACTTATATCCTTCCAACATGCTTGGTTTAGCTAAAGGTGTACCATATTTCTATTTTTATAGTGTATTCAGATTTTTATTAATAAGGCTGGATTTAAATTGCAATGCAAATGCCAGTCTTTCTGATACATACTTTTCCAGAGCTTTTTGCAATAAAAGTCAACACTTATTGAAAGTCACTTTCCTCTCTAAATGTCTGATGTTTATACAGCTGTGGTTGTTTTTTTTTTTTTTAAATTCATACATTTGAAATGGAGGTGCCAAAAGTTAAAAACAGAAATTAAACCAATAGAAATAAGGGGTTTATGCCAAAGATAAATAACAAGGATGAAAAGCATAAAGGAATATAAGGGAAAATGGATCAGAAGAATTTCAAACCTACTAATGGACTGTGTTTTGTGTCATATATTTGTTCTGCATAAAAACAGCAATCAAAAATATCATTTTTATTTGATAAATATTTTAGAGAGGCATCACCATATGTATTTAATTTCTTTCTATTAATACATTTGAAATAAAAAAATAAACATTGCCAGTCACTGATCAGACAGGCTGATATTGGTGACAGTATAACCCCAAACATTTAAGGTGGGATGTGATTTCACCAAAATTAGGAAGTGCTGGTCCCATATTCCATCAGTTCTCTAATTTACTAACTTCTGGAATAGATGTATTAGGAACATTTTTCAGGAGGTTGGATCATCCACTCCAGTGTGGGAAGGGAGTATGGAGGAAAAATCTCATTCTATTGGGGTTTAGGAGGGATTTGCTCCCACATTGATTAGGTCCCCCGGGCTGTGATCTGTAGGAGACCAGAGTGATCTGCATGGAGGCCACTGTGTTGGCTCTGGCCTCCTAGCAAACTCCGGGTCTCAGATGCCCTCAGAATCCCCAAGATGGGTGCGATAGGGCCCTCAGTGGCCAGGCAGCTTAATGGCTAGATCGTTGGTTAGGGAAACTGTACGGGGACCTGACCCCTCCTTTTCCCTCAGGTCCTGGCCCAGGGTTCTGTGTTGCTCAAACCCCTAAAAAGGGGAGATGGACTTTTCTCCCAGCCGTGAGGGGGGAGGGGGAGTTCAGGGCCTGTTTTCCTGGTCTGCTCCCTTTGTGAGTCCTTTTAGTTTGGGGCATGGCCCCACTAGTCCAGTTGTCCCACAGTTGGGGCTTATCTGTAGGTTCCCCTTGGCAGGGGAAGATTTACTTGCGTCCAGTGGCTGCATTAGCAGGCAACTTACTGGTCTGTGCCTTCAGGCAGGCATACAGAGAGCTCCTGCCTCTTCGCCAGTCAGCCCTTGACTGAGCCAGACTCCCTTCTTTTCTCCCTCCTCCAGGCCTGGCATTGGCTGCAGGTATAATGGGGCAGGGCTAGCTGAGCCCAGAGATTTTCTTTAAACCCTGCTGTGCCAGGCAGCGGTCTCTCCGCTCCTTCACAATGGGGCTACAAACATAAAATAATGCAGTGTCAGGCTGTATTATTTCTTCCAGGGAATCTCCACATTGCCAGATGGGGTAATTTGCATCCCTCCTCAGCCTACCTATTTGTCATGACCTCCCTTGTTGTGCACCCCAGTCCTGTGGTGTATGCCCAGTGGGGGATAGTGATGCAGAATCAGCTCAGTACCCTTTTGTATGTGGAGGGGACCCTCCATACAGGGCTCTAGGATGGGAATGATCAGGCCCGATGAGTGTCACTTAATCCAAACCCATGTTGGAAAAACATACATGCGCCTTCTTAGGTGCATATTCAGTACAGAGTGTTTTGATTATATATGAGTTTATATATCTTCCAACTATGTCAGTACTCAAGATGCAAAAATTCAGCCTGTAGTGCCATCATTTGGATTTGTCACACACTCCCTGAAGGACTTTGAGTCCATAAATAAAATAAAAGAGTGTTTGTGTCCATATGGAGAATCTGCAACAGATTCTGTATGATATGGAGAATATGCTTCAGTCAGGCCATGCAATAAAATTTACACTGAAATATTCTGCTTTTGAGTTAACTGTTTCAGAAAAACATGTGTTATAGTAAGCCCAGTATTTCAGCTGCTGTAACTTCAGGCCCAGGAGGACACTCTGACATTGCACTCCATATGTTTTATGGAAATATGCTAATGAGTGTGAATATAATGCAACTGGAATATGCTTTATGCAAAAGGTCTTGTGTAAGGTTTCATTACAAGGTTTATAATCTACTGAGTGTGTTCATCCTTTTTGTATAAATGTATCATTCTTGTATCTGAAGCTAGAAATATGAAGTATTACTCTGAAGCAAATGTGGACCATTAATGGTGGCTTGGAATCTTCATGGCTCCCATTAACTAAGACAATTGGTTGTAAATGGCTCTGTTTACTAGTAAGCTTTCCTGTATACGTGTGTGTGCCAGCCAGTGGGTAATGAAGTCTCACAGGACATGTGAACATGTCACATGATACTGGAATCCATCTTAAACCTGATGCTTTTCCATTTAGAAGGAAGGGTGGGAACCGAGAGAGAGACAAAAGATTCCATCCTTGTGCCAAAGATATAAAAGGGGGTGGAACAGAACAAAGAGGGCTGCCAGTCATGAGAAATCCCCTAGTTACCACTTGAGCTGGAACTAACAAGAACTGTACCAGGGGAAAGGATTGGGCCCAGACTAAGAAGGAGTCTAGTCTGTGAAAGAAGCTTATTGGACCATCTCTGAGGGTGAGATTTACCTGTATTCAGTTTCTTAAATGTATTAGGCTTAGACTTGTGTGTTTTGTATTATTTTGCTTGTTAACTTACTTTGTTCTGCCTATTATTACTTGAAACCACTTAAATCCTACTTTTTATACTTAATAAAATCACTTTTGTTTATTAGTAAACCCAGAGTAAGTGATTAATACCTGGGGAAGCAAACACCTGTGCATATCTCTCTATCAGTATTATAGAGGTGGACAATTTATGAGTTTACCATGTATAAGCTTTATACAGAGTAAAATGGATTTAATTGGGATTTGGATCCCTTTGGGAACTGGGTGTCTGGGTGCTGGAGATAGGTAACTTGCTAAGCAGTTTTTTGGTTAAAGTCTGCAGCTTTGGGGACGTGGACCAGACCTGGGTCTGTGCTGCAGCAGACTAGCATGTCTGGCTCAACAAGACAGGGTTCTGGAGTCCAAAGCTGGCAGTGGAAAACGGGGTCAGAGGTAGTTTCAGCACATCAGGTGACAGTCACAAGGGGGTCTCTGTGACCGAACCTGTCACAGACTCCATTGGTAGAAAACCTGCCGGGGGAAGGCTACAGTGGTTCAAAGTAGTTAAAACTTCCTCTTTGTCACCAAAAGGTCCATTGGACTACCCCAGCATTAAAGCTGGCAGTGGTAGTGGGAGAGGTGATCTGGCTTGGGCAGTCCGGGGGGTATGCCACTTGAGCACATCTCCATAGCACTCTCCCCCTGTGAACGTCCTGAAGGAACTTTAAGCTTTCTCCTTGTTCAGACTCCCCCAAAGAGGACAAGGTATGATTTAATTGACAGTGTTCCTTTGGGTGAATCCCCTGGGGTTTGGTGGCCAAAGCTATGGCAGATAGGTGCAGTTTGCACCACCCTAAACCAGCAAGAGTGAATGTGGTCACAAGTGTAAGAGAAAACATCAAACCAATAGTGCTCATAGAAAATTTTGTGGGTAGGGGGTTGGCTTTTCACTTCACTGAGACATACCTCCTGTCACAAAACCCTTCATTTCCATAATACAACATATTTTCCTCTGGTAAATTCTATTACTGAACAATAGGTATTTCTTGAATATGACAGTGAAGAGAAATAGAGCAAATGTTAACTATATTTTATTTCCTGCTCATATATATCTAAGCTAAGCTTGCACTCTATTTCTCACATAAAACTAATTTTAGTCATTATATACTCATGCTAACCTATAAAATGACAGAACTTCGCCATGTTTGGCAGAGATGGGTGAATAATTTGCAGGAGATAATTTACTCAATAAATCTAGCCTCTGTTTGGTTCATGAATTGTCTGCAGACAGCTTACAATGACTTTGAATTTGCTATTCAAAATTATTCACTAAATTTCTGTGAGTAATGTTTGTTCTGTTCATAGTTTGTGGAATCATTCATTACAAGTACTCAAAATCTAAGTGGTGCTGTGTAATTTTGATTGGATACATAGGTTATATGGTATTGCATGTTGCAGAATTGGGTGACTAATTCTTAAAATTAGTTTTCTTATGTAATTACTTAAGTTTGAGGTTAAAATCTAATCTATATTTATCTAATTTATTTTTCTAATATTAGTTTAAAATGTGTGGTTTCTACCATTCCTGATGATACAAATTCAATTATTTAATCAAGTAAATATTCACAGAAAATTTGAGGTATTCATCCAGTTTTATTTAGATATTTTAAAATGTTATTGTTTCTTGTTTCTTATTTAGATAGCATCAGCCTTATGGTAAGTGCTTACATATGACTGAAAATGTTAATATTTGAATCACAATGTTGTGTAAAGCAAAGCCAATTTGATTTTTATCCAGCACTTTCAGTGAGTATATATAAATCAGTTTCTCTCTTAAGTGAATGGAAAACAGCGATATAGATATCTGATAGAAACCAATCCAGGGTCCTCACAAAAGGAGCTCTCACCATGGCGTTCGTAGACCCTAACTTAGCTCTGATGAAAACATGTGATCTTCAGAAAAAATCCATAATAAACTTCCAACCAGTGATCTGATCACAGTTTTCAAAGTTGTTTTTGCAATGAAAAGTACTAGAGACTTGCTTATAAATATAGAAAACTGAGAAATAATAATAATTCTCCTTTACATTCCTAGGTAGCCCAGATTAGTGGGGGAGAGCTGCCTGAAGGCATAGACTTTTTGGTTTCAAACGCCAAGTCGGGGGCTGATTATGCAAGACCTCTATGTGTAGAAATGTTTTAAACTCAAAGGGAGTTCAGCCCATAGAGGGCTTGCAGGAAACAGATACATGGTATGCATCTAGAGAATATCTATTTGGTTACCCATTGTTATTGAGAAGGATTTCATAATTATGCTTTCAAAAATACTCTTATTTGACTTTACCTTTCAACAAAAGATATATTCCATTTCCCTAGTTTGTGATTTCAGTCTTGGAATAGTCTCTCAGTATTTCTTTCCCTTTTATTGCATGTATGAACGTTGCGTCAGCTGAGATTAAGTATTGCATGGGTTAAAGCTTTTGAAAAGGGCTTTGTCTTTAACAGTGAGCTAAGCATAAATTGGAGAGAACCACCATTTGGAGATATATTCCTGTCCTGACGTCACCTTACTTTCAGGCGAGGCCCTGTTTTTCTTTGGAAAGTTGTATTTCTGTAGAGTGCTTGTGTGCATAATTGTAACCTTCAGACAGAAATTACATGGCGGTCACTCCAGTGTGGTATGTTTTGTTTTTGTGGAGTTTATGGCTCTGCACCTTCAGGTTAGCAGATAGCCTGAAAATGTAGATATAGAAATTTGACAACTGATCTGGAGTGAAACAGAATGGCAATAAAACAGACCAAGCAAGAGTTTGATTCGATCCAGCAGCTTTTTTGGTGAACTCTGTGGTTTTCCACTTGGAATCCACGAGGTCGTGGATACATTCTTTACTCTCCCCAAGGTATTTCATGCATGTGTATAAGTATCCTGTAACAGGATAAGCATCAGGGACTAATCATTATCAAACACTTCTCCACTGTATTGAAATAGACAGTCAAAACCTTGAACTATGGAAAGCAGTCATCGTAGTTAAATGTGTCAGACGTGACTCAAAAGTCTCCTTCCTTTCTGAAGATATTACTTCATTCATTTTAACCACATTTGTAAATGGCCTGGAGTGAAGAGATACTGTTTGGGGAATTCCAAACTCTTTTATACATAGTTGGAATGTTCAGGAATAGCTGCACTGCATTCCACATTGATGCATAATCCAAGTTATAGGTTTGAATAAAGACATGGTATTTTTCCAAAAAATAAAAAATGTTATTGGTCAAAAGCATATTATATTGGGAGCTAATAATAATAAAAACATTTTTGGCTGGTCCTACTATGGAATAGCTAATTTAGGGCTGTATCCTGCCATGAGATCTGAGGGTTAGAACTTAAAATAAGCAGCAGCACAAATGACTTATCTGTGTTACATTGTGGAAATGTGACTCCTCAACACAATTCCATGTTCTAAAGAGGGTTTTCCACAGCTTCTGTCATACTGCTCCATTGGTCCCTGTGGATCTCCAAGCAAGGGACACTGTTTGGTCAAAAGGGGAGGTTTATTACCTACCAGCAATATTGATTTTATTTCTTCAAAATGCATGCAGCTTAGCTTTATATCGTATAAAAAGGATGCACCATCTCCTAGATGGATTAACTACTGCTTAAGGGCTGCTGCAGGGGTAGAGACACAAGGGTGATAGCATCTGTTCGCACATACAGATGTTAAGGGCATAAAGCATTCATTGATAGTATTGAGTTCACCATGGATAGGGTCATCCAAGAGCCTACAAAATCAGGCCATTAGCTTGTGAAAGATGTCCGAAGAATGATCACATATGTCTCCATTCTCAGTTACCACCTTCCTCATGCCAACACTCTGACATGTTACATACCAAAAAGAAAATAATTTTTTTATTTTTTTTTTAAAAAAAGTCATTTTTGCTGAAAATTTTCTTTTTGAAGCTTTTCAGGTTTTTGTCAAAACATTGTTTTTTTGTTTTCTGTTGAAAATGAATTTTTGTGTGTATGTGAAAATTTCCATTTTGTCAAAAATCCATTTTCCATTCAAAAAAACATTAAGGGAAAATTGTCAACCAGTTCTACTAGAAGCACAAATTTAACTTAAAAAAGAAAAACACTTTATTTAAATTCAGCTGCCAAATAATTTACTGTTTGTTTAATATATTTTCAAAAATGGAATTTACTAACATTTCTGGACAAAATTCACAGGTATTTTGTTAGGTGGTATTAGACACCCCTTCCCATCCCTGTCTGACTTCCACCACAACTGCTGTGAAAATCAGTATATATTGATGTAACTTACATTCTGAGGAGCTGGAGGAAGGTGTAAATTGTATCAATTTGTATTCCCTCATAGGGTGGTTGAGTGGGTGTAAGGAGATCTAACTGACTCCGAGGGATTGTAAGGTGTTCTGATTTATGTATTACTTCTGAATTTGGTCCTCTGGTTCTATATTGTTGTTTTACTCACTCCCTTCATTTTGAGTGATGAAATTCCGCTCAAATAGTGTACATTGATAGTGTCAATCAGTGGTTTCAACCTTTTTTCATTTGCGGACTCCTAAAAAATTTCGAATGGAGGTATGGATCCCTTTGGAAATCGTAGACATAGTCTACGGAACCCCAGGGGTCCATGGAGCACAGGTTGAAAACCACTGGTGTGGATGAAGCAGCTGCCTCTGCAATGAAAATATTTCATCCAGCATATTCCCTCTGCAAGGTTTTATTCTTGAGGTTTCTAGAGTGCATCGGTTATGACAAAAGAAACAAAAATTAAAATGGTTTTACTCAACCACAAAATAAACAGAAAATCCTCCACCAGTGTTATACAACTCAGTGTGGAGATCTGCTCTTCTGTTCAAGAAAGCCCACTTGACTAGAAGAGCAGGGATGTTTGTAGGTGGCACATTGGCTGAGTCTGCCCAAACTATCCCTGATTCACAAATTCTGATTTATAAACAGTATTACAATTCCAGTTCTGGGATTTTCTCAAGCAGATACTCAGAGGCGGCTTTACCATAAAACACAGGGTGCCCTGGCATGGGGCCACCCAACGAGGGGGGGCCCCAAGGCCGGGCAGCTCTGGCGGCAGAAGCTTGGTCCTGCCGGCTCCTGGGTCTCCTGCTGCAGGCTCCGCCTCCACCGGCAGCCAAGCTCCCCCTCCCGCACCTCTTCCCCACCTCCTCCCCCGAGCGTGCGGCATTCCTGCCCCTCCTGCATCCTAAGCGCTCCACACCCCAGCTCCCTGCCTCAGCCCTGAGCCCCCTCCTGCATCCTAACTCCTGGCCAGACCCTGCATCCCAGCCTGTTCCTACACCCTAACTTCCTCCCAGACCCTGCACCCCCAGCCCTGAGCCCCCTCCTGCACTCCAGGTCCTGGCCAGACCCTGCACCCCAACAATTTTTTACATTTTTTTTATAAAGCGCTCTTATCCAAAGCGCTTTACAATAGTTAGCTAACAGTACAAACAATATTTGGAAAGATCATTAAGTGGTCCGCCGAGACCCTCAGCGATTTTCAAGTGGTCTGTGGAAAAATAAATTAGACTACAAAAACAATCAAGGTACCTCACTTTATTTTCATTTACTTCCTATAACTTATAGGAGGAGGAGGAAGAAAAAAAGAATGAAAAACGGGGGTGGGGGGAGATGAGAGAATGTTCTTTTTCTTGGCTGGATCCCAAGGAGGGGCCCCAACAATGAAGCTGAGCACAGGGCCCCACTAACTCTAACGCCACTGCAGATACTATTAATGGTCATGAATTGTGTCGTGTGAGGAATTTACCTCTTGCAAAATATTCCTTTGAGGTGCACGATAGTCACTTTTCAGTTCTGGAGCAGTATCTCACAAGCCTATGTGGAAAGAGAAGATTCTCATTTGCTCACTGGAATCCATAACAATTGCTTCTGGCTCTGGAACATTATTCTGTACAGAACAGCTATTTTTCTTTCTTTCATGGATTCCAAAATGTATTATATCATTTTCTTCTCCTTCTGAGCCTTGCGCATGGTAACTAAGTCTGGGTGAAATCCTGACCCCAGTGAAGTGAATGGCAAAAATCTCATTGACTACAATAGGTGAGGACTTCACCCCTGAACTTTAAGAGTACCAATAAAGGACTTAATTCACCTCTGAGTGCAGTAGTGAAGTGAAAATTGCACCCCCTGCACCAGCAGAACAACTGTGTCACCTAGGGCATTCACTTACCAAGGGAGAGCAGCTTTAATTTCTGGCAGTAGCCGTATGCTCCAATTACACAGCCACTGGTCTGATACAGGCTGTCCAGGGGATGTGCTAAATCATCAACTGCCCTGGGTATTCTAACCTGGTCTTGCCGTACAGCCTGCCTTACCAGTGCCAGCTAAATCTAGGTGTCCAGATAGAGTGAGATTAGCCTGGGTTCCATTGGCAGGTGCTGATAGAACCTAGGGAGTGAATACAGCTCCACATTTTAAAAATGCTCAAACATCTTAAAATAGATTCCTGTAAAATATATGGCATACGCAGGCTACATGATGATGTGATAGGGTTTAAAGGCTTTACTGGCACTCATTTGGGATGATTTGTATAACTCACTCCTGGATTCACCCCGTGAATAATAGTAATGATCCCAAAGCCCTCATGCTAATAAAACCTCTGTACAATACCACGTCATATTATTCACTACATTACACACGTGTGTGCTTAAGTAAAATTTCCACTGCTGTCTACCATTCATAGCTTTTCATATCATCTCATACTTACATATTTATGAACTGTACGTTTGTACTGCTGTTAGGCTATGCCCTTTGGAAGGGGTGATAAGAGGCTGTTCCCAAAGTGTAATTATCAGCTGGAAGGGGGATGTTGAATAAAATTCCACCATCCCTATGTCTATAACTGGCTGTTTTGGGGTGTTCCTTGAATATGATCATTGCCTTCAGTGGAGCTATACCAATTTACACCAGCTGAGAATCTGGCCCATGAAATTTAGCAGGTCAGTTTTCATATACCGAGGATTCCATTATGGTTAATGATGAATATAGATGCAACAAGCTGGAGTTTGCATATTATACATTTTTCAGATAGATATTGTGGGCCAAATTCACCCCGGTGTAACTACATGCTTTGAGTTGACAAAAATAAGCACTGATAGAATATAACTCTAAATTATACTAAGGGCCAAATTCGGCTCTGAGTTTCAGTACATGTAGCTCAGAGTGGAATTTGGACCTATAATCTGAGTTCATCTGTTAAACTGAATGGCAGGACATACTGTCTTACTGTGTTTTAGTGGAATGCATAGAACCTGCATCTAGGTAAGTATAATGTGCCAATTTGTGAAAAAATAATTTATGCTGTCATTATGAAGGGAAAGATTGCACAGGGGAAACACTACTAATGTAACAACAGGTGAGGAGACCCTCTGGAGTAGAGGGAAGACTTTGCCAAATAACAAGAGTTTATCATTGTGTACATTAAATAGTCTGATCCTTTTGATATGACTATAAAAGGGAAAAACAATTTAATCACATCTGTTCATATTTCCAAGGCTCTTTGATGTATGCATACAACTTCAAGATATTCCAGTTGGAGTTGCAAGTATGAATGGAAAGGGTAGTAGACTCTATAGTTTATATCGGTCTTCAAATACGGAATTTACATATTATTGGTAGAGAGTATGACTGTAAAAATGCATATCCAGGTTTGGTTGATTGCATCTTGTGCTATCATTTTATTTTTATTTTCTCATTGGAGTTCAAATGGACCTGAACACAACTGTGGAATTTGTCCCCCTTAATTTAGTATCTAATGAACAAATGCTACTTTGTTATGTTCTGTATATGTGCTTGTGAAACAAAGTGAGTGAAACTTTGTGTAAACTAGGGACACCTGGAACTATAAGAATTTTGCTGAAGTACAATTAATGTAAAGAACTGCTCTGACACTAAAATATGCTCTGGCTCACCATTTAGGCCCTGATTCAGGAAAACAGTTAAGTACATATTTAACTTTAAGTATGTCCTTAAGTCCCATTAACTTGGGACTTAAATACATGCTTAAAGTTAGGCACATGTTTATGTGCTTTCCTGGACAGAGATGCTTTCCTGAATCCAGCCTTTATAGCTTGTTACTGCAAGGTGCTGAGCAACCTCTGGGGGTGCTCAGCACCCTTCGGGATCAGGCCTTTAAACTAGAGGCATGCTTAGCAAAGATTACAGTGCAAAATATACAGCTGAGGGCAGACCCTTTGACAGATTGTGACGCACAAACATGACATGCATGAAACTCGGAGGTTGGGGGAGTTCTGACAAAAAATATTATCTGGTTCAGAAAGTTAGTACCAGATGTCTGAAACTTTTATATCCAACCAGTAAAGGTGGAAGTGAAATGATTTAAATAGTGGTTTTATTTTTTTGCGGAAAAGAAAACAAGAAATATAATGGAGGTTTTTTTAGGCAATGATTTGCTTAGGTAGAAATACAAAGTTGTGCTTTCTGTAGGCTGGGATCTAGAAGGGCACCCTTTCTGGCCCGATGAAGCTGTAAATGGTTATCCAGGTCAGAATTAAGACTGTGTTGTGACAGATATGGCTATTTCCTGCCATGCCTTGTGAGAACTCATTGAATTAAGTTTAAATATCTTTGCAGTCCACTGGAGGGTTTTGAAGGACAGACACCTACTAGAGCCCAAGGTGGAGTTGAGGTGACCTCTGGCAAGCTTTTTAGCAAGGGTGTTTTCTTGTTTTTAATATGTTTTCTCAGTAATACATTGATTCTTAAGGTGAAAACGCTTGCTTAGTGCTGTGTGGTAACATAACTGAGGGTGTCATCGGAGTCTCTACTCACTATCGGAGCACTTCCTGCTGGCCGTGTCTGGGGATTAGCTTGGCCAGCCCAACACCCTCTTCTTGCAGTTCCTCAGCCTGCTGTCTCACTCTGTGGGCCCTCTCCTGCTCCTCAGGAGCTGCCACACCTCATCTTCATGGCTTAGCCCTCCAGCCAAGTCACAAATAGTCCTCCCCTTCCAGGGTACTATCAAGACCTTCCACACCATCCCAGACGGTCCTGAACTGCCCTGGCTGAGCCACTCCGTTAGTAGCCAGAAAAAGTGGACCCATACAGTCTTCAAGTTCACTGCCCAGATTGTACCTCTCATTCAGTGGCTGTTAGGGGAACCCAGCCTTTCCCTCTACTCTGGGTTCCAGACCAGAAATCCTGCCTCCAGTACCCAAGATCTGTATGAGCACAAACCTTCCTGCCACTCCTGGACTACTTCCTATCTTGCCTGTCCCAGGCTCTTATTCTCCACCCTTTTAGCCAACCCCCTATCTCCTGGACCTGATAGACAAACCCTTCCTCTTGAGTCCAAATCCCTTTCTCTCTCTTGTCCCAGGGAGAGTGACTGCAGTCTCTTTTCTCCTACCAGCTTCCTGTTTTTATAGAAGCCCCACCTGTTCCTGCACAGGTGACTTTCTCTTACTTAGAGTTCTCCTGTCTGAGTAAATATTCCCCAGTTTGCAGTCTAAGAAGTTCATTGGCCCATCTGTTCTACATTAACCTATTCAGGTTAACCTTTAGGGTTAATGTGAGTGTGAGGGCCACGCCCTATCACAGCAGGCAATATGCTGAGCGTAGAGTCTGGAGAGAAAGCAAAGTGAAGTTGTTGGTCTTTTAGGCAGTCAGTCTTGCTGGGAATATCACAGTGTAGGCTGGGAAGTGTGCAGCCTGGAAACCCCCTGGTTAGGAGGGAGAGAGACATGGGTCTCTCTGCCCAACAGAGGTGATGGCTGAAAAACCAGGAACCTAGGCTATGTCTAAACTAGCACTTTTGTCAGTGAAACTTTTGTTGGTCAGATGTGTGAAAAAACACCCACACACCCACGACTGATAAATGTTTCACTGACAAAAGTGCCAGTGTGAACAGTGCTAAGTCGGCAGGAGACTGTCTTCCCCTGACATAGTTACAGCCACTCATTGGGGATTGTTTAATTATGCTGGTGGGAGAGCTCTCTCCCGCAGGCATAGAATGGCTACCCAGGAGACCTTACAGCGGCACAGCTGCATTGGTACAGCTGTGCCACTGTAAGGTCTGTAGTATAGACATAGCCCTAGAGTGGGTGCCTTTGGTGGACCACAAGTGGGGAATTCAGGTGCAGTGGCCCTGAACTGTGACATATGCTATTGAAACAGCCACCTCCATTTGGGAGCACTGCTACAGATGAGTGCCTTAAATAGAAAAAATATAAAATTGCCATAACCTATCCATGTTTCAAACTCAGACTGAACAAACATTTTCTTTGATTTCCAGTTGGATTTACAAATTTCTCCCACCCTCTCTTTTGTAAAGAATTCTCTGTTCTGGCGTCTAGATGTAGATTGAAAAAGTACCAGCATAATCCAGTCAGTTTTGCCTAAGCTACTGCCCCTGGCTGTTCGCTCCAGGCAAATTTAAGCTCTGATGCTATGTCTACATACACTGCAGTTAGACACCCACAGCTGGCCTGTGCTAGCTGACTCTGGCTTGCAGGGCTCAGGCAAAGAGGCTGTTTAGTTGCAATATAGACGTTCTGCAGCCCAAGCTCTGGCACCCTCCCATCTCTCAGGTTCCTCGAGCCCGGTCTCCAGCCTGACCCCAACATCTACACCGCAATTGAACAGCCTGCTGCTCTGAGCCCCATGAGGCTGAGTTGGCAGGCACAGGCTGGCTGCGGGTTTTTAATTGCAGTGTAGACATACCCTAAGAAGTCTGGTGATCCTGTTCCAAAAGTACTAAACTGATGCCTGTCATTAGTGAACGGATGTATTTAAATTCTTTACCAGTGGCCAGATTTTTAAAGATATTTAGGTGTCTAAAGATGCAGATAGGAGCCTAGTGGGATTTACAAAGGGCCTAAGTGATTAATTCCTATTTAATTCAATTGGAGTTAGACACCTAGGTGCTTTTGAAAGTCCCATGAAACGCCTATCTGCATATTTAGGCACCTAAATGACTCTGAAAAATTGCCCCCAAATCTTATTTTATGGGCTAAATCGTGGCAGCTTTTTCTGCATATATGGTAAAGGAGATGGGAAAGCTGGGCAAAACCCTTAACCACGCGCTCTCCACCCAAACCTGAAAAAGTCACACACTGCAGATCCTCCCTGATCAGACCCATAAAGTGGCATTCTCGTTTGGTACCTGAATGGGCATGTTCAGCTGTTTATCATGGATACTCCCTGTCCATGTTTCTCTATATCTCCCATTAGCCTCGCTCACTATGATTTTAGTCCTGCAAGGTGCAGAACACCTAGACATTCCATTGACTTATGTGGGAATTGCTCTTCCCAAGAGCAAATAAGCACCTGGCAGGGAGAGGGTTAGAAAAGTATTCAGGTCTTAACTTTGTTAGCAATTCAGTCACAATACCTGACTGAGTCTAGCTCTCTTCCTAAAACCTGAATGAAACATTTCAAAATAGATTGGGGGAATAATTTGTATTTGCATGTCAGGCAAACCTGCATTGCTTTGGGCTGACAAAAATAATCACTGATGCAGCAAAACTCTAAATTTTCTTTGATAATTTTTCACATTTTTCCAGTGGCTGTAAAAATGATGACCATGATGACAGAGGAAGTGAAATAAAATCTCACAATTTATACAACTCTAATATTTTAATATATGACATTTTGAGATCTTAAAATTTTCATCCCATAAAACACAGTGGATAATGCTGCTGATGTTTGAAAAGGGGTTTGCAGTTGAAAAAGGAGTTAGGTTCATTTGTTCAATAATTAACTTTTTAAAAAAAATTAAAAATTGCACATCTGTTTTGCATGAATTGTACCAACACTTCAAATCACGTGGGAGAGAAATCTCCAAAGAACACAATCACTCCAACAACCCGTATGATCTTCCATGGCTAGCTGGGGAAACTGTACCAATGGTTCACCTAACTGTGAATTTTGCTTGCATTGGGCTTTCCGAATTTGGTCTTAAAGTTTACTAACCCAATTCCCATTGACTTCAATGGGAGTAAGGTTGGGCCCTTTGAGTAGTAAAGGGGGGAAAATTCACTAAGGGCCAAATTCTGATACCTTTAATCACACTGAGTAAAACCTTATTCCACAAGTGGTCCCATTAAGGTGCAACACAATGAGTCAAGGTATCAGCCTTTGACCATGACAAGTAAATAGAAGCTCGAACCTCAAATGATCTTAGCTGTAAGAACAGAATTATTAATAATATCATCTTGTCACTTTAAAAGACAAAAAGGAGTTCAAGAATCTAAAGGAATCACTCTGCATGGAAAATGGGGATTTTCCAGGCTTTCAAGGGAAAACAGAGAAAAATGAGGTATAACTAAAATTGTTATGTTTTTGCGTTTTGTTTTCCTACTACAAACCATACTCTTTAGCACATAGCTAATGTTCCTGTTATTGAGCAATATGTTATTTTAGAGGAGACATTACTTAAAAAATAAAAATATTATCTAAATAATACTGTACTATCAATCATATATTGGGAATTTCAAAAGTTCTGTGTTTTAAAATGCTATTGAACTAGATGATGGGCCAGAGCCCCAGCTCTTGTAGATGGGCACAGCTCCACTGAAGCGATGCTTATTTACATCAACTGAGGATCTGCCCCAATTATATTGCATCTAACAGGGGAAGAAGAAATTCTAGAGCAACTCTGCCCTATATTAAGAATACCAGTGCTATACAATTAGAGCCCAATCCTGCAGTTCTTATTCAGGGAGAATTGCCTATTAAGTTTAAAGGAGAATTTTCCTGAATAAGGAACACAGGTTCAATCCCTGACATTGTTTTCTCCTTTAAGAAATAGAACCAATAATATCTTACGTACAGCATCAGCTGTATTTGCTATAGGGGAAAAAAACTTACTTCTCCAGAAAAGAAAATAGAGTCTTATTGGAAATAAATATAAGCATATAGACTCTTATGTGATTTTGTTTTCTTGTTTGTGCAGCTGCCTTGGGGTTTGAACTGGTAAACACATTGGCCTCTTAAAGGACATGATTCAGACTGTCCCAGATCCAGCAGCTCATATCAAGGTAAGTTTTCTGTTGACTGCAAGTCTTTAAATGTTTAGAAAATAATAATGTTAAGGATTGTATATTCATATTGCATGCCTTCTGTATGGCTCAAAATTGTATCAATTTACCGTATTGGCTTTTTCATTCCTTTATAGTTGTATGTCGTCAAATACTTCACAATATTACCTTTTTTTTGGTACTTGTTCTAAAGACTGAAATAGACTTCAGTTGGTCCTATCACATCGAATTTTGAGGATAAGTCTCTGTGGATTATAGAGCTATGCTTTTTTTGCTTAAAATTCATGATGCTCAATAAGTGAATCCACCTGGAAAATACAAAGCTCACACAGCACAGATCCTGTTCCGTTGAAGTAAATGGCAACACTTCCACTGACTTTATGGCAGCAGGAAACTGCACATAACATAGAAAACAAAGCAAACTAAAAACCCATAAAAAAGAGTAGATTCTTAGTTGTATATAAATCAGTGGGAGTTTGGCCACTAACTTCAGTGGGACTGGGATGTAGTCCAAAATGCAACACTGCTTTTCTACATCTTGAAAATGGTAATATTTTTTGAGCTCCACTGTGTCCATCATATTAGAGCCCAAAGCATTTTCTTACCCTTCTATCATGGAACAGATAATATTTATCTAAGTAGACTTACAAATGTAGCCAACTGCTGTATTATTAAGAACACTACAGTTCTGGAAATAGAACATATGCAGTATTGTACCACTTGAGCCCAACAAGCTAACATTGAATACTGTATTTCTGCCTATTATATCATTTTAAAGGCCTTATTTGGGAAGAGTTTCATAACTGCTTCAGAAATTTACCTCCTAAAGAACACGGCTGGAACTGTCATTGTCCAGTAAAGTAATGCATCCACACCAGTGTCAAAAGCCTACCGATATTTATTTACATCCAATACTTCAAGACACTGTTGTTTAGGTTATCATTGCTCCAGCCGCCTAAAGATATCACTTGATAAATAAAATTGCAGCAGTAAGAGAAATAGATTGACTATGCAGTTTGGTGCTGAGCAGATTTTAAATGAAATGTAATGTTTCTTTTGATATCCAGTTCTGAGTATTAAAATCTTCTGGGTTTTATTTGTATCTTAACATTGGGGTTTACAGTATTTGATTCAATTTCTTCTGTTTGCTTGGTCATAGTTTTATAGTTCTGTTCACTTTTTTACCTTTTTGGAGTTCCTACTCAGTCAACTGAAAAATACCAGTCAGCAGCCATAATATAGAATAACTACATTTCTGAAATTTATTTTTATTAAGTTGTAAGTTAAAACAAAAGTACATGGCTGTGGGAAAAACCACTTTTCACAGTCTTCTTGTATTCAGATGTTTTTAAGGAATATGAGCAGTAAAATATTGATGTGCATAATAATCTGATATGAAAATGGTAACAATTCAAATGTTTTTAAGGCATCAAATATATTTTTGCAGAGTGTTGGTATTTTCAGAGCCAAAGATAACACCAAAAAGAACTGAATTTCACATATTTTGCCAAAAATGGCATCAGAAGCAGTTTTTTTCACACTGGGAATTGAATTTCAAAGGGATGGGAGGTGCGGGGGCGGAGGGGGTTTGTGTTTGTGTGTGACTTTTGCGGGAAGTCTAATAATGAATGCTTCTGACAGGCTGGCAATTGCAAGCAACCATTTTTTCCTACGTGTATAGAAAACACACAAGCATAGGTTCTACATCTTCCAGCAACAGTTACTAGGCTTTTTATAAACTAAATTTGAACCAGGCCTGAGACATGTCCATATCCAACTGTGCTCGAAAAACACTTACTATAGACACAGAAGACTTATGTTATTCTATCAACCTAGCACTGCTGAGCAAGCAAACTGTATAGTTATAGGAGTAAGAAATGGAGTCTGTTTGCAACAGCAAAACATGCAGAAATTGGTTATATATTAACATTTGGGCAAGTATTTTAGCCAATCCATGTGCTTATCATGTTTGTTGAAGTGGAGGGGAGAGAATGAAATCAGTACTAGTCGAAAAAACTTCAGATCCTCCACATTAATGATAGAATTTACTTTTGTATAAACATATTCTCCAAAAAGAACTAGGGGATGATCCATTGGTCAAGACTTTAAAGTGGACTAGATGAATTACCTAAAATATACCACAGGGAACAATCATGTATTGGTAGGGGAATAAACTAAGAGGCCTAATATGTCTTTTTTTATCTCTAATTTCTATTTTTTCAGAGGGCTAGAGTAATTTGGCTTCATTTTAGTCATTGCTATAGTGTTGTTCAGTTGTAACTATTACTTTACCTCACTGAATGTGTGTTCATATACTTCTGGAGAAAATACTCATTCATGCACATTTTAAAATTGCAACTTTGAAGTTCACTTTCCAGGAACATCTATGTAACTACAATTTGACAACTTGTACATTTGTTTATAGTGAACGCAAAAGGAGAGCATGTATGGCCAGTGTGAATATTTGTAGACATTTCTTTGCAATGAGAGTGATTATTTTTTCATTATGTCTTTTACATTAGATATACAGAAAAAAGCCCCAGTTGCCAAAAGAAAAAATTAACCATTGTTGTATTACCTAGAAGATAATAAGGCTAAGGCAGGCTTCCTGCCTGTCCTGGCACTGCAGACCATGCTGTGCCCTGGAAGCGACCAGCAGCAGGTCCGGTTCCTAAGCGGAGGCGCGCAAGTGGTTCCGTGTGGCTCTCGCCTGCAGGCATCGCCCCCCAGCTCCCATTGGCTGGGAACCAATTGGCGGAACTGGTGCTTGGGGTGGGGCAGTGCGTGGAGCCCCATGGCCCCCCCAGCCTAGGAGCTGGACCTGCTGCTGACCACTTCCGGGGTGCAACACGGTGTCAGAACAGGTAGGGACGAACCTGCCTTAGCCAGGCAGCACTGCTGACGGGACTTTTAATGGCCCGGTCAGTGGCGCTGACCAGAGCCGCTGCGATCCAGTGCCTTATATTCTGCGACCAGTACTGGGTCGCAACCCGCAGTTTAAAAACCACTGATTTAGATAATGGCATACAGAGTATGCCATTATCAAAGTTTGCAGACGATACCAAGCTGGGAGGGGTTGCAAGTGCTATGGAGGATAGGATTAAAATTCAAAATGCTCTGGAAAAACTGGAGAAATGGTCTGAAGTAAATAGGATGAAATTCAATAAGAACAAATGCAAAGTACTCTACTTAGAAAGGAACAATTAGTTGCACACCTACAAAATGGGAAATGACTGCCTAGGAAGAAATACTGTGGAAAGGGATCTGGGGGTCATAGTGGATCACAAGCTGAAAGTGAGTCAACAGTGTAGCACTGTTCCAAAAAAAGCAAACATCATTCTGGGATATATTAGCAGGAGTATTGTAAGCAAGACATGAGAAGTAATTCTTCCGCTCTACTCCGCGCTGATACAATCCCAACTGGAGTATTGTGTCCAGTTCTGGGCGACACATTTTAGGAAAGACATGGACAAATTGGAGAAAGTACAGAGGAGGACAACAAAGATGACTGAAGGTCTAGAAAACATGACCTATGAGGGAAGATTGAAAAAATTGGGTTTGTTTAGTCTGGAAAAGAGAAGCCTGAGAGGGGACATGATAGTAGTTTTCAAGTACATAAAAGGTTGTTACAAGGAGGAGGGAGAAAAATTGTTCTCCTAAACCTCTGAGGATAGGACAAGAAGCAATGGGCTTAAATTGTAGCAAGGGAGGTTTAGGTTGGACATTAGGAAAAATTTCCTAACTGTCAGGGTAGTTAAGCACTGGAATAAATTGCGTAGGGAGGTTGTGGAATCCCCAATAGAGATTTTTAAGAGCAGGTTAGAAAAACACCTGTCAGGGATGGTCTAGGTAATACTTAGCCCTGCCGTGAGTGCAGGGGACTGGACTAGATGACCTCTTGAGGTCCCTTCCAGTGCTATGATTCTATAATTCTGTGATTACTGCGCTTTACAATGAGAACTGAGGGGTGCCTGATCCCAAAACCCATATACCATCAAACTTTTGGAGTGTTTTAAATCTGAATGTGCAGTTTAAGCCCATCTCTGATGAACATTAAGATTTAAAATTATGCAGCCTGATTGAAGCATTTATAATTTTCATTTTTCATTATTTTCCTCTTCGTTCTCAAAATGCAGTTGCCCCAAACCACAATTTTGTGTTTTCATTCAAAATTGTTTGGCAGGAATGAAAAGAGAAGGATAATTTATGTGGACAATGTACCATGAAAGTATTCATTTCTAGCTTGGAGTATACAAAGAGGATGAATGGCTTGGAAATTTTGGTCCTGATCCTGCAAACACTTACACATGTGCTTAAGCTCTGTGCATGTGAGTGGTCCCATTACAGTCAATGGGACAACTCATATGTAGGGCCCTACAAAATTCATGGCCATGAAAAACATGTCATGGAAATCTGGTCTCCCCCCATGAAAACTGGTCTTTTGTGTGGTTTTACCCTATACTATACAGATTTCACAGGGGAACCAGCGTTTCTCAACTTGGGGGTCCTGACCCAAAAGGGAGCTACAAGGGGGTTGCAAGATTATTTTAGGGGGGGTCATAGTATTGCCACCCTCACTTCTGCGCTGCCTTCAGAGTTGGGTGGCCGGAGAGAGGCAGCTGTTTGCCGGGCGCCCAACTCTGAATTTAGCGTCCTGCCTGCAGTAGTGCAAAAGTAAGGGTGGCAATACCATCCATGCCATCCTTACTTCTATGCTGGTGCTGGCAGCGGCGCTGCCTTCAAAGCTGGGCTCCCAGCCAGCAGCTGCCACTCTCCAGCTGCCCATCTTTGAAGGCAGCGCCGCCACCAGCAGCAGCACAGAAATAAAGGTAGCAGTACTGCAAACCCCCCTACAATAACCTTGCAACCCTCCCCCCCAACTCCTTTTGGGTCAGGACACCTACAATTACAACACGGTGAAATTTCAGATTTAAAAGCTGAAATAATGAAATTTATGATTTTTAAAATCCTCTGACCGTGAAGTTGGACAGTCATTTGTAGAGTTTTTGATTTGTTGAAAGTCTTGTGGTACCATGCCCAAGTGTTTATGACAAAGCTTGAGTGCCCTGGCTTTTCAAAAATAGTTTTGCTGTAGGAGGATTTTGTGCTGAAAAGATGATGACATCCAGTACTGTTTGAAACAGCACAGGTTTCCTTTATATTTTATTCCTGGAAGAGGGATATTGTTTTAAGTTGGAGCTGTAAGTAAATAGATGCAAAACATGATATAAAAGATGATTTTGTTCATGGTACCACATAATCAAGATGTGTTTTGGTATTAACAGAATATCAGGATTGGGCACCTTCAGCTGAGTCTGAGGACTAGCCAGCACAGCCTCCAGGCAGATTAATGATCTCAGCTGAGTTGTGGTAGGAGAGCCTGATTGGCCAGACCACCCGCTCATTTGCCGAAGGGAACCAGCAGGCCTGCTTTTAAGCTCAGCAGTTGCTGACTGCTTAATGCTTTGGCCTACAGCTGTGACTGTGGTTGCTCCTGTCCTGCATTAGCTTCTGCCTTGCTCTGGTCCCGCTCCAGCCTTTGCTCCTACTCTGATCATGAGTCTAGCTCTGACCCTTGCCTCTGGTTACTGACTGGGGTTCTGACTCCTGGCTCTGGTTTCCAGCTCCCTCAGCCTGGTTCTACCTACTGAGCTGTACTGCCAGTGCCCAGGCCTGACACAGAAGGGTTCAAACTTAACCAAAAGTTCCTTTATGCCATATGTATTAAGGGTCAAATCCAGAAAAGACACCATTAGTATTAGCTTTTTATGGAGGATACACAGGGAAAACATGGAATGCTCTTTTTCTCAGAGAAGCAGAGCAAAGGCTGCTGGTGTTCTTGTTTTCCTTTGTGATAAGTGGATATCTCACTGTTTAGTATTTAAGGGTGGAGAAGCTAAACAAGGAGCCAAGTAAGGATTTTTTTAAAAAAAGATTTTTAACTTAACAGTATATCTATTCATATCCAAAAGAGAGGTTATGGATGTTTTCAGAAAGGTCAGAGCTTAACTTCTCTTTGCAAGGGCAAGACTAATTGCCATTTACATAGGTTTTTACTTGACTTTTTTGCTCTACTATTCATTAAAAACATGTACTTGTAACAGTAGTCATAGCAACACATTGTGCAAATGCTACCTCAGATGAGCAGGCCTTGTTTTTAAAGGAGCACACTTATAAAACACCAATAGTTAAAATAAAAGATGTATTTTTTTAAGAGCCAAATTCTGTTTTCAGCAACCTGGCCTGCAAATGTCTGGTGTTTTTCTGGCAGCCTGGATATGATCCATTCAACATGTTTCATGGCTGTGGGGGAATTTCTGGAGTCATATTTCAAGAAAGATATTTCTCTCTATCCTGCAGTATCCTCTAATTTGGATCAGTCACTTGGTTTTCTGAGGACAGAAGTTATGGATATGTAATAATGGGGTTACACCATTTATTGAGCTAGATCCCCAGCTGGTGTAAATGGGTGAAGATCCACAGAAGTCAGAGCAAGGTTGATTTACATCAGCTGAGGGTCTGGCCCACGTATGTCTACGTGGTTCAAAATTTTCTTTTTGGTGGATGACAAAACAAGAGGAGAGGGATAAATCTCTTGGGGGGGGGGGAGGAATGTTTATTTTTGATGTTTTGCTCTGGGTACTTTTGAGCTGTGATCTTCAGAGTAGTCATTACCAGATGCAGGATTCACTGACATCTGAAAAGTTACAGAGTAGTAGAGACATTTGTTGATTGTACTGTGTGCTTTTACATTTGAGAAGTTGAAGACAAAGGGGATGCTTTATCTCCTAGGTCAATGGTGGCACATTTTTGGGAGACTTGTCAAGAAACATTCTAAATCATGGGCCACATTCTGAGGGCATACACCTGTGCAACCTCATTGGTTTTGTAGGTATAACCAAGAAGAGACTCGCACACTGAATCTGTGGCATTGGAGATATACATTTGAAAGCTGTATCTTGTATTCTAATCAAAGCAAAGAGAGCTTTTCAGAGGAAATTGGAATTTTTGGAAAATAACTCCAGACTTTGAAACCTGGTGGGAGGACGTAAGCTATGTTGAATAGGAGATCCATGAAGGATACTAGTGAGTTGCAGTGTACAGTTATCAGAGGCAATATTTGACTCCCTTCACCTCAAAATAATATGAAATAATTGCTCCTGCTAATTGTCAATACATTAATCCCGAATGTAAGGATTATTGGTAAGTTAATGGGCATCACATCTGGAAAGGTCTTCTGTGTGAGAGTTTACACTCTGCCTTATACGCAAACATTAATATTTATCCTGGCAACATTTTTTCTACTTTTCTAGTGCTACTTTTACTAGTGGTGTAATGAGTCAGTTTTAAATCTCCTAACCCTCTTCCCAATGCTGCTAGCCAGATCACAGTTGTTGTGCCTTTATTTTTCCTAAACTGAATTTTTTCTTCAAATGTTTTGAATAATATTGATTGTTTATTTTGAGTGCTCATGAAAAGACTGGCAAGGACCAGGTTTAGCAGTGAATGTGTGTGAAGTGCAGTATTGACAGAGCTCCATAATTTGGTTCCTTCATGTGACCCCCCCCAGTCTGCTGGTGGTAAAGTCTGGTACATTATCCCTCCACTGTACCTCCTAATGCCTCAGATAGTTACTTACATGTAACTCACCTGTCAACACAGGTGAGTTACAATGGTTATTTTGCAACAGAGGGTCCTGTGGCACCTTTAAGACTAACAGAAGTATTGGGAGCATAAGCTTTCGTGTGTAAGAACCTCACTTCTTCAGATGGTTATTTTGGCATTCTTACATGTATCTGGATACTGGTTCCTCCTTACTCTCAAAGATGAGGTTACGCTTTACATCCATTTTGCATTCAGGACTGAGACATAATTATTGCCATAGAGATTACAGCAGTCAAACATCTTTCTTTCTTTCTTTCTTTCTTTCTTTCTTTCTTTCTTTCTTTCACACCAGCCTCCCCCTCCCATCCCCAAGAAAACATCATATTAGTAAAAGAAAAGAGAGATAATGGCTTCTGTGTGCTGTAATTGATGAACTTTCAGCATTTCTGAGCAAATCCAAGATCTTTGCCAACAGCCAGATGGAAAACAATACTAATGACATATTCAAAGGGAAGCATGTTATTTTGATAGGAGATGGTCTAGAAACTTTAATCTCTATTGTTCTGGGGACAAATAGCATGGATACTTCCTTAAATACAACCACTTTTAAACAACAATTATCTCTTTCATAAGCAGGAAGGGGCATACTGCAAAGTACTTAATGCATTTTTAATGCACTGGCTAGCATGTATGTTTTCCACTGTCCTGTGTTAGATGGAATCAGATACTTTCAAATGTTGTTACAACTGATGGAAGTTCTCCTTCAGCTCAAATTGTAGAAGACTATGGTTTTGAAGCCAAAGGGGATGGAGTCAGATTGGGATGGCTAAGCTGTGGGGAGAATGAACCATGGTGGGGGAAGGAGAGAGAAGACTGGGACAGGGACAGGCTGCAGGGGAGTGGGAGGAAAGCTGCTGCATTAATGGTGTAGGATTCTGTTCTTTACTCCCTGGAAGCAGAAGGGGTCAGGAGTGAGGTGAACAGAGGCAGAGGGGACTGCGTCCACTAGACCACACTTCCTTCCAGAACCTGGAATGCAACCCCAGATTCCTGAGTCTCATCATTCCTGACAAACTATGTGTCTCATCCTCTTCTAATGCACGGCCACACAGAGTATGATGACCTGCTACTGTTTTCAGTTACAGCCTTAGCTCACATGGCAGGAGTTTTGCTGTGAATCTAAAGGTTCCAGCCCTGCTGATGACCTATGTGGGTGTCAGTAGGGTTCCACATGATAGAAATTCTGTTGTTTTTTTTAAATTTGCTTTTCTAAAAATGTAAGAAATTACACACACACAAAATGTTAAAAAACATTAAGGTCACAAAGTCAAGCAATCAAAAGTTAGCAAATCCAACAATTAAGGCTGGATCGGGACCTGTGGGTAGCATAGGCAGAGGAATGTCTAGTCTGAAATGCCACTGCATTACGGTTCCAAGCAGCTTAATAGCTGCGGGCTGGCTTCAGGACTCATTCAGGTTTGCACATGGCTACTGGCAGAAACTTAGGCATCTACAGAGTTAGCAGAAGCTCAGCAGTGTTTTTGAGAATATCTGTGGCATCTAAAAGTTGGACGTAGGTGCCTACAGTGAATCTAAGCCTTAGCCCCTGCATTTGCAACCTAGCAAACCCCTCAGCCCATCCAGTTTAGCTCTGACCTTCCATGTGCCTTGGGCAATCCCTCCATTGTTTCCAGCTGTCTTTACTACATAAAAGGGGCTCAATTCTTTTTCCCACTGAGTCTGAAAGAATGCTTGGCACATGCTTTAACTTTAACAAGGTGTGTGATTGTCTTTGGATTAAAGACCGATTTAATGGCAGTCATTAGCACCTGCTCTCATAACAGTAAGGTTTTGCGAGACATTGAAATCTGCTATTTCAAATTCAGTAAAATATTACTTTAAGTGAAATGCTATTACTAAATGAAATAAATATGGTTCATTAAGGTTATTCCATGATGAACCAGCACAGTTTTTGTTTCACCATACCCGTATCCTGGGTGTAAGTTTTCCAGGAACCAAAAATCTGGTAAAGGTAACAGATGCGAATAATACCCTCTAAGAATTCTACATAACTTCAGAATTCCTATATCCAGCAGAGCTACTGCTGTTTTCTAACAGTATAAAACCTTTAATTCTAGGGATCCTGTTTATAAAGAATATGTTGTAGTATATTTGTTTTAATCAGGAGTCAATAAACACAACTCACATCTGCATGCATACATGTCTTACTACTCCTCATGAACAGGGAACATTTAGGGATAGGAAAGACCATTTGGTCCCTGAAGGTGACCATTCCCATATCTCACATAACTCTTCTACCATGGGGCCTGATCCTCTAAATCCTTGCTCACACAAATAATCTTTGCTCAGGCACATGGCTGCACACTGAAGTCAATAAGACTGCTTATGTCTACACAGCAGCTGAGAGGTGTAATTTCCAGCATGGGTAGATAGATGTGCTAGCTTTGCTCAGACTAGTGCACTAAAAATAGCAATGTGGCTGCAGCAGCACATGCAGCAGCTTGGGCTAGCCTCCCCAGTGCAATCTCACCCAACTCTCTGGGTATGTACTTGGGCAGCTGGCACACAATGAAATGCAGCCACACTGCTCTCTTTAGCCCCAGCTACGCGGGTGTGCACCTCCCGGCTTCTGTGCACCGTACTCTAAGGGGCTGATCCAAAATCAGTCAAAGTCAAGGGAAAGATTATATCAGGCTTCAAGTGCAGAGCAATTAAATTCATTTCATTAGAAAAACTAAACAGAGAAGTGAACTTTTGGCAGGAAACTGCCTGATTTGCATTTGCAGCATCAGAAAACCAGTTGCACTTTTAAAATTCTTTCCCTTAACTGTATTCTCGCAGCATTCTAGCCAATCCACTAGCAGAACATGATACTTCTCAACAGACATCATTAACTCAGACAGAAGAAAATATACTTTAACTTATTACATGATAATAATATACAAAATAACAAATGCACACAACAGAAGCAATTATATAATTAAACATTTAACTCCAAGATTGATTTTTAAATTGCTAATAACTGAAATCAAAGAGAAAATAGGGATAATTTTACCAATGGCATTTAATCAGTGCCTTAATTTTAAATACATAGCCAAAGAGGTCAAACTGCATAAGATCTCATGCCAGTACAGAAGTGGAACCAGAATGAATAAGAATTCGTCACTTGACCACAGTCCTCTAATTGGGAAGAGCTTAAACACATGGAGTAGGAGAGCTTGAATGTACATAGTTCTCTCTAGATTTCTCTCTAAGAAGGATGCATTTATAAACAGTCTTTCAAAATAAGTGCAAGCCCTGAACTGAAGCGGAAATCTGATGCTGTGTCTCCTGATGGCCTGAGACCTTTCTTTTTGAGAGACCACCTGTCAATTGCCCAGTTACAATCAGGAGAGGGGAGTTCCCCTTAATTCAAAAGGGAGGGGGGGTGCAGTGGTGGAGCATTCCCTGTGAGGGGCCTTCAGCTCTGCTATAATCTTCCTTCTGATCTGAAATAGCCCTTGTCTACTGGTCTTCAAGGCACACTGCAAGGAACCTCTACTGCATGGGCTGTTGTGGAGATTGGGCTTTGATGAGGGTTAGATCTGCAGGGGATAGGGAGGGGAGTTTTGTGTTCTGTTGGCTGTATGATTGTATTTGTTTTTGTAGCTTATGGCAAGGGTGTCCCATTTTACTTTGTATAAAAATTGTAATGAACTAAAATTGATATACGGTCATATTTATCCATTTGACTGGTTGTCCTGCCTCATGTTTTAACATGAATTATATGATGGAGTTATACAGAGGTTGCCAGTTGATACAGAAGCAAGCCCTCCTATTAAGTTGCCTGCAGGTATCCCCTAAAAACATTTTAAAGAACCTTTCACCATGTCTTCTTTTTAAATAAAAGCAGAAGAAGGAAAAAAAATCCACCTCATGGGTCTCAGTGCTGGTGCATCTGTTTGCAGAACTGGTGGGTGGCATTGAGAAGGTAATAATGCAAGATTATAGTCAAGCAACACAAAACTATATGGATTTCCATTAACATGCATGGAATACATGAAGCCTGTTTTCATCAAGACTAGAGCTGACAGAATAATGCAGAGTGGATTGCTGCTGTGATGGGCTTTAAGGGGGATCACGATTGTGGGGGCGAATGGAGTTTTGTGTTCTGCTAGCTGTTTAATTTTATTTGTTTTTACAACTTATGACTGGGCACCTAGAGCTTTACAAAGGTGCCCCTGTTTTCTTTTGTATAAATCTAAAGCGCTCATAATATCTGGTGAATTTAGCTGCTTTTTCTGTTCCCAGAACATCTATGAGCCGAGTGTAGCATTCTTGAATTTGTTCATTCAGATTTATTTAGTGATTTTTTTTATTTTGGTTTTTACTCTGGATTAATTGTGAACAGTTCATTGCAAGCATCTGAAAAATGCATTATCTCGGGGCACAGAAACTTTCATAGATTTGAGTCATATTTAGCTAATAGTGCCAATCAAAAACCACCCAAACAAACTGAAAATAAAAATTTCAGAAATGTTGAAATGAAATGATTGGAAATGTTTTTTTCAACCAGAATTATTTGTTGTTGTTGTTTTTGTTTCATTGAGAAAAAAAATCAAAACATTTAGTTTTGGTTCAAAACAAAGTATTGGCTCAGCTCTAATTGTGTTGTTTGATTGTCACTGGTCAGATAAATCACATGGTCTGTTTCTTTCCCCTGGCTGGATAAGCGTGCAATCTTTGTGTGTGCAGATTTCAAAACTGATTTCTGTCAATGGTCTTTGCATTTTCCACATGCATCTTAGAGACACACATGATTTATATGATTTTGTTATTCCATGATTTTATGGAAGAAAACATAGTCATCACTGATAAAGTTTGCAGATGACACTAAAATTGGGAAGTGGTAAATAATGAAGAGTGGTTCTCTATATTGTTATTATTCATTATTTATTTGTATAACTGAAGCTTGTAGGGACACCGGGCATGGACCAGGACCCAACTGTGTTAGGTGCTTTACAAGGACAGAACACAAAAAGACACTCCGTGCCCCAAGGAGTTTACAATCTAAGCAGGGCCGGCTCCAGGCACCAGCGCAGGAAGCAGGTGCTTGGGGCGGCCAATGGAAAGGGGTGGCACGTCCGGGTCTTCGGCGGCAATTCGGTGGAGGGTCCTTCGGTCCCTGTCGGAGGGAAGGACCGGCTGCCGAATTGCCTCCGAAGAATGAAGCGGCGCGGTAGAGCTGCCGCCGAAGTGCCGCTGATCGCGGCTTTATCTTTTTTTTTTTTTTTTTCTTCTTCGCTGCTTGGGGCGGCAAAAAAGCTGGAGCAGGCTCTGAATCTAAGTATGAGACAAGAGACAACAGATGGAGACAGACTACTGGGGAATGAATACAAGGAAACAATGGAACAAGATAGCTGTTAGATCAGAGCACAATTTTTTAACCTTTTTTCATTTGTGGACCCCTACAAATTTTCAAATAGAGCTGTGGATCCCGTTGGAAATCATATTTTGCAGACCCCTAAGGTGGCATGGACCACAGGTTGAAAACCACATGATCAGAGGAAAATTTCATTTACGAACACAGAGTTCAAGGTTCCTTCGGGCTACCCAGGAGTATTCCAGTTATTCCAGTATAATTATACAGGTATAGTTAAAGTGCTATAGTTACATTGGTATAACTCCCCCATGTGAATACTCTTATTCCAGTATAAGAGTGGCTATTTTCAGCTTATTTTAAGCCACTTCCAAAATGACACAAACTAAGCTGGAAAAAGGTCATCTTGTACCTGCATAAGAGCATCCATGCGTGGAGTTACACCAATATAACTATAGCGCTTTAACATTTTATCTTATACCAGTGTAACTATCCTGTGTAGACTAACCCTAAGTAAACAAATGTGCTTTCTTGAGCTACTATTTCATTCCTCTCTTTCCACTGAATCTATCTCATTTTTGTCTTGTGAAGTCTGTGGATGTGAAGTCTTTAGAAGTCTGGTCTACATGGGAAGAACAGTATCTGAGATGACTACTTTAAGATTGCCCCAATCTCTAGATTCATTTGTCTTCAGGGTTTTCTGAAAACACATTTTACTTACAGCTGTCATAAGATCACAAATCATGAGCCATTTCTCAATGAAATGGACCTGTCAAATATGAGGAAACAATAAGGGCTGGTATAAAAGGTGAAAAATATTAATTCTTAAGAAAGAAAGACAGATTTCTTTTTATGTGGTAAACAGGTAGGGGACTTATATCCCAGCAAATGCCCTTGATGTCTTCCTTTCCAGTGGTAATCCCTATTCTTTTGAAAAGCTAATAAAAATGGTGTATGAAAGAAATTCCTGTGGCTGTGCAGAACTCACCCTCCTAGGGAGAGAGCCAGATGTGCCAGTTAATAATCCAGCAAACATCCAAAGCTAGGGTAGGGATCACTTGGTATCACCTAAACCAGACATTCTGTGTAGAGAGAATGCAATATTGCAGGCTGGTCACATTCACACCAGAGACATGTGCAGTCTTATTTTTTTTTAATAAAGAGGGGACACAGACAGTCAGAGACGGAGACAGAGACAGTATGTCTGTTCTGAGGAGCAGCAAAGTAGCAGGCACACTCTTCCACATGTGCATTAGTCTGTCAGCATGGATTCTGTTATCCAGATGTTGGGATGGATCCTATGGCAAGGACTGTGAGGGAAAAATCTTTAAAAAGAAATCAAATTTCAATGATGAAATTAAGGTTACTAGACTTTTAAAAATACAATAGTGTAATTTTGAAGAATGCTCTGGGTTTTTTAATTTTATTACTAATTCTAGACATAGTGCTTATTGTTATTATTATTTGTGTATCTTTCTGTGCATCTTCCAAGTACAAATTCATTTTCCTTAAGCTTTAGCTTAAACTTTCCTATCAGCTTTAACACTGGCATGCCTCAGGATAAACAATGACATACACTTTTATTAAAATGTTTCAGATCAGCTCTAATAAACTGAAGAATAACTTGTGTTATTTTGCCAATTGGGTCCAGAGTTGACAAAGTACATGTTCAAAACTTATTGGGATCTCTTCCGGTCTCCCGCCACCAATTCCTAACCCAACATGACCTCTGTTTTCACTCAGATATGTCAGTTATTAATCCAGAAATATATTTGAAGTGACAATCAAAATAAATCAACATAATTTAAACTTACATAAATAAATAAATCAAATTTACTTCCCCTCCCCCATTAGATGGAAAACTAAATTACTGATGGCATTTGTAATATATTTGTAATTTGAAAGCAAGAGCTTTGAGTTACTAAGTATAATATGTGTTGCATACACACAAATAATTATTATAGAAGTGTAGGGCGGTTGTGGTTCTTTCCCCATCAATCAAGGGGGGAGACCACGCCCCCTCGCTGTAATACTCCTAGAGCCACTCTGTTCAGGGGGGAAATTAGCCAACAGTTAATCAGCCCAGGCTTTCAGTCCAGGCCAGGCAGCAGTTGGGTCTGGTAGCCCCGACACTCTGCCAGAGCAGGGCAGCACACAGTTAATGGGTCTGGCCTGCAGTCAGGGAGGGTTGTGGCACGTCTCTAGGCCCAGCATCTTCAATCAGGATGGGGCCGTAATCAGCTAAAGAGGTCTGGCCTGCTGTCAGGCAGAGCAGTAGTGAGTCTATCTGTCCAAGGCCCTCAGTTGGGAAGGGCAGCAATCAAGTAAAGGCTCTGGCCTACGGTTAGGCCGAGCAACCCAGCAGTCTAGGGGAGATAGCTCTCTGATGGGAGAGTCAGCGAAACGATCTGGCGTCCTAGCTTGGGTGGGCGTCAGACCAATGCAGTCCTCCTGGCCTAAAGATGGGGAGGCTGCCACCCCTGATGGTGGGGTGGTAGGAGGACATAGGCCCGCCCACTCCACTGCATCCCAGCCCAGGGCCCTAATAGTGGCGGAGTGGTCTGCCACTGGGTCAGCGGGGAAATCCAGCCACAACGCGCTGGCTGGCTTGCAGTCAGTAACACAACTGAACCCTATTTGGCTTCCCTGGGCTCCTTCCTATGCTTCCAGTCTGGGGGTACCTGGATTCCAGGATTGTCGTTCGCCTTGCTGGGGTAGATGGCTAGTGGCAGCCCCAACAGCTCCTCAAAGTCCCTGGTGTCTGGCAGCTCCAGAAGCTCCCCCAGGTCTCTGGCAGTATAGTGGCCTCTGTCAGGTCTGGGCTCCAGCAGCAGGGCGGGGGAGGTAGCAGAGAGAGGTCCTGCTCCTTGCCCTGACTGAGCTGGAGGGCCTGCCTTTTATAGTTCCAGTTCCTGTCCTGTCCCTCTGCTTCCGGCGGGGCAGCCGCGGGTGTCCCAGTTCTGCCCATCAGGGGGCGGTCATGGTTCTCTCCTCGTCAATCGTGGGAGAGGGGGAGACTATGCCCCCTCGCTACAAGAAGACAAATCTTGGCTTTCTCTCGGTTATGCTTGGTCTCTGTGGACGTGCTTCCACAGTGAGTTCCACATGGGCACTGGGATGCAGAGCCTCATTGATTTCAGTGAGACTCATAGGGTGAGGACAGAACCCACCTGCATGGAGCTCTTTGCAGGATCCTGACTTCAGAAGGTTCAGTAATAGCGAAGGCCATGCACTATTGGCTTGAAATGATAATCACAAAAGAAAGGGCGAGCATCTGTGAATCAACATTACTTTAATGAGATAAATTGTGTGGTTACTCGTCTTGACTGTAAATCTTCTATGAGGCCTCAGGAATGCAATATTTACATAAATCGATTCTGACATTCAACTGTTACTATCCTCACGTTCACCAGTCCTTGATAAGAAGAGGCTGCTGTACTTCCTGTTATTAGAGAAAGTGAGACCCCCCAGGTACAGGAAAACTTGCATAGAGCATATTTTGGTAAAATTTCAGACAGAGGGAACCAGAGCTATTTTATATCAATGTTGGTTACAATTTACTGTGGAAAGGCAATCAGAAAATACACAAAAAGAACTACGGCTGCAATAAGCAAACAAAAATTACATAGATTGTCCATGTATCATTTTTTCAGTTAGGTTGTCTGTTAAACAGGAGTTATGAGAAGTTTTGTGATTTCAATGAGAACCAAAATTCCAGATGTAGATATTTTGCTGAGCATTCTGAGAGTTTTCATAGAAACATATGACCTGTAGCAGTAAGTAGAATGCTGTCAGGGACCAGACCAGTTAGGGCCAGCTGCTGGCCTGGTCCCTGACTGGCTTCACTACTAGGCAATCAATTAGTCCAGCTACACTGCCTTGGAACTGACGGAGTGGCCACGATCAGTGGCTGCTCAACGTATTGCATGCCCACAGCTGTGCTTGCCCTTGTTCCAGTCTCTACTTCAGCCTGCTTCCATTCCCTGCTCCTGCTTTTTTCCAGCCCTTGTTCCAGTCCCTGCTCCTGCTCTGCTCCAGCCCCTGCTCTCCTCTGGCTTCAGATTTCTGGCTTCCATCCCCATCTGTGCCTTTGGCTTATGACTCCGGTTTACCCCTTGGCTCTGGCATTTGGCTTCTCTCTCTCTCTCTGGTACTGACCCTTGGCTTGTTTCCTGGACTCTGCCCACCTTGAACCCAGCTCTACCCAGTAGGCAGTGGTGCAAGTAGAAATCATTTCTTGCTGTACGCTGCACTCGTGGGAGGGACACAAAGGGGGGGGCATGTGACCTCCCCATGTGACTCCTCCTTGCACCCAGCCCAGGGCCCCCTGGCTCTCTCCATGATCTACATCCATCCCACGTTACCTGGGGCGATCTGTCCTTCTCCCTCTGCACCGGAGACTTCTGTTGTCCAGACCCCAGGCAGGAGGACTCAGGAGATGCAGCTGTGTGGAAGGGCTGGGGGCAGTATCTTTATTTTATTTAATTTTAAAAATTTTAATTTTTAATTTAATTTATTTAAATTTAGTACAGCTGTGCCGGAGGAGCTGCTGGCGTGGGTCTGCCTGACGGCCCCACGTTCTGCTCCTTTCCCTGCTGTGGTTCCCGGGAGAGCCCTGTGGTTCAGCCCTGCCCTTCCACGGAGCTCCGTCTCCTCCATCTGAAAAGCAGCCCTGTCGGAGGAAAGGGATGGGAGTGGGGCGGAGCTGGGGGCGGTATAGTCGCTGGAGGAGCTGCCGGCTTTCTGCTCTTTTCCCCACTGGGAACCGCAGTGGGGAAAGGAGCAGAATGCCGGAAGCTCCTCTGGCGTGGCAGCACTGCTCCCAGCACCACCACCCCAGCCCTGTCCTCCGGTGGGGCTGCTGTACAGACGGAGGTGACGCAGCTCCGTGGAAGGGCTGAGGACGGGGCTGGGGGCGGACTCCTCCTGTGTCTTTCCTGTATGCCGTACCCGCAATAAATATCTTACTGGTATGGCGTACTGTACCGTATCACCATACTTGCACCACTGCCAGCAGGTGAACTCTTGCTTCCACTACTAGGCCTGACTGCCCATGGCCTGGTCAGCTACAGTTTGAGTAGCCCAATGCAAAGGCTGTGGACCCACCTTACTGGCATGGGCCCCACTCACGCCAATTTTTTGAGGCTCTTGTGCATCCTGGTCCATAAAATTAACCGGGTCTCCTAAGTGCACTTAGGAGTTCCCGCGCCGCTTCCCACAGCTTCCATTGGCTGGGAACGGTGAACCGCGGCCACTGGGAGCTGCGAGTGACTGTACTGCGGACGCTCAGGTAAACAAAGCATCTCGCAGCCCACCAGGGGCTTACCCTGAACAAGCCACGAACCAAGTTTAGGAACCCCTGATCTACCCTGAAAGGCTGGCTATGGACCCACACACAGTGACAGCTATCATCGACAGGGACATTAATTTAGAATAAATCAGCAATACCAGGAGAGATGAGCTGGAATGTCGTTGAGAAGTGAAGTCAGGAAAGTAATTGAAATACTTCTCTGATTGATTGTATTTACTGAGGGACAACCTATCCTAAATTCTTAATTACTGAGGGACAATCTACACTCAGTGCTATATTTGCTTTCCACAAGCTACTCTTAGAATATCCTTTTATGAGTGATGTACCCGAATATTTGGATGCTAATACTTCAACTATATTGCTGCACACGTCCTCCAAGTACATCAAGAATTCAGGAACCAGTTAGAAAAGGTGAAGACAGTGTACAAGTGCCATGCCAACTGACACTGTCAGCCAATCCCCAACCTCAAGGTAGGGGATAAGGTTTGGCTGTCCACCCAAAACCTGTGATCCACCTGTACATCCATGAAGCTGGACCACAAGTACTTGGGGCCATCCGGTCTCCCCATCTCAAAAAAGATATATTGGAATTGGAAAAGATACTGAAAAGGGCAACAAAAATTATTAGGGGTATGGAACAGCTTCTGTATGAGGAGACATTAAAAAGATGGACTGTTCACCTTAGAAAAGAGACCACTAAGGGAGGATATGATAGCGGTCTATATAAAATCATGAATGGTGTGGAAAAAGTGAATAGGGAAGTGTTATTTACCATTTAACATAACACGTGAACCTGGGGTTGCCCAATGAAATCAATAGGCAGCAGGTTTAAAGCAAACAAAAAGAGGTACTTCTTCACAACGCACAGCCAACCTGTGGAACTCATTGCCAGGGGATGTTGTGAAGGCCAAAAGTATAACTGGGTTCAAAACAGAACTAGATAAGTTCACGGAAGACAGGTCCATCAGTGGCTATTAGCCAAGATGGGCAGGGACTCAACTCCATGCTTTGGGGTGTCCCTAAACCTCAGACTTCCACAAGCTGGGACTGGATGACACGGGATCACTCAAAATCTCCCTGCTCTGTTCATTCCCTCTAAAGCAACTGGCACTGGCCACTGTCAGAGGACAGGATACTGGGCTAGATGGACCATTGGTTTGACCTAGTATGGCCATTCTTATGTTCTTATGTTAAGATATTTTCCTCTGCCCATCATATCTCTCAGACCTGGATTTGGTTTCACCAGCTGCTCTTCATCCAGGTGCTAATCCTATTCCATCACTGGGAAAACTGGGTTGAGAAGTATCTGAAAGGGCTCTTTAATTTTGGAAAATTCCTATGATGCTGTCAAACTTGCTAACAGACTCAAATCATCTGTCTGAGGCTGTTGCATTCTCAGGAGGGATTCTCAAGGGATTATCTGATTTTACATTTGTACCACACTAGTGCTTATCAAAACCATCCAAAAGGGTACTCAGCCAAAACCACAGTTTTGCCTGGTTCAGTGCTTAACTCACTGAATTTTGCTTAGATTTAGTATCAAACCATAATTCCCCTTCCCAGTACCTAAAACTTGACCCCTCTTCATTGATAAGGAGAACCTATTTGCACAGCCACTGGCAATTCAAGGTTTGGGTTTGCAATTAACCCCAAGTTTCATGTGGCTTTGGAGTCTCGTTGAAAATTTCACATTGTTTATTCCCAGCAATGTAGTCTCCTGTGCCTATTGCTTGTGCCCCCATCTGTCCGTTGATGCCCTTTTGTTATTCCAATGCCTTATTTGAATGCCTTTTTCTAGTTTGAGTTATGTTGAACTGGCTCTTCCTGTTTGTACGTGAATAGTAGCTTCCTTCACATACATTCACCGCTACCTCCACCCCTCTGTTTAACAAATTTTGCAGGTGTCTAGAATTAGTGAAGATATTGCAGGCTTCTGGCGGAAGATATATAATGACAATACTGTCATTCCTTTAAAAATTCCAGGAGCAGCAGCACAGCAGCAGGTTTATTGTGTGCAAAGCATGGCACACACATGAATTGTCCATCCTGAACTGCTTTTTCCACATGGATTCCATTGAAAGTGCTAATAAAATGGAGTGGGGGTGGGAAGGCAAGAAGTGCTTTAAGGAGGCTAGCCACACATGTATTTGGACTTGAAACTTTGGTTGCATGCTGGCTGCTGTTATCTTTATTTAAACCAAGAGATACAAAATACAGGTTAATTCTGAAAGTCATCACAGTTATTTCATAGATTTTAAGGCTAAAGGAAGCCATTTCTGATCATTAGGGCTGCAGGTTTGTCACAGTGGGAAAAATGATACAGATACTGTGATTTTTCTCTTTGTCTGTGACTTGTCTTTGTGTCCATGATTTTTAAGAAATCACCATGCAGCGGTAGCTTCTGCGGCTCCTGTCCGACAGGGCTGAGTCCGACTCCCCGCTCCTGGTGCATGGAGTCATAATACTGCTCCAGTTTGACCCAGCCACCCTTTCAGGCAGCCAGGCCAAACCTGAGTGGTGTTGCGACCCCGTGCACCAGGCCGCCGCACCCAGAGCAGGGAGCTGGGCACAGCCCTATAGAACAGGAGCCGCTCTGCTGCGAGTTGAGTGCAGGGTGGACTCCCCTCCGCCGGATCTCCCTTCTGGCCGTGCTGGGATTAGGGCTTCAGGGCCGGGTCAGAGGGTGTTGCTGCATTTGGTTGGTTCCCCCTCGGCAGGGCGAGGAGGAGGAGAAGGATATTGGCCTATGATTTTAACAATGTATAGTTGAATTTTATTTGTCTCAGCATTTTTAAATCAAAAATTACAAAACCCTTGACTTACCATGACTGCTCTGTGGTTTTTGATTAAAAAATGCCGTGACACATCCGCAGTCCTGGTGATCGTCTAGTCCTGCTCTTCTGTATAACACAGGCCGTAGAGTTTGATCCACTTTATCCCTGCATCTGGCCTGATAACTTGTGGTTGAAATAGAGCATATATAATATTTGAGACAGTAACTTTTGGAATGATACTCAGTTAACTGTGATATTATGTAATCAAATGTTTATCTGCACTGGGCCAAATTCTGCCCACAGCTAAAGCACATTGCTCCCACTGCAGACAACTGGGATTACGCACACAAACAGGTGACGGCAGAATCCGAGCCACTATAATTGAACAAAGTACACCTAAACTTACAGTCTGAAAAAAAAATCTTTTATAAATTGTGATAATTACCAAAGAGGTTTGACGTGGTATCATATGTTGAACCAGGGAAATGAAATGGCTTTGAGTCATTTGAATTCCCTTTTGGTTTCATGTGGCAGATATCCATAAATCATACAGTTTGCAGTTTGGGCTGTTGGAATGGTTCTCTCTCTCTCTCTCTCTCTCTCTCTCTCTCTGTGTTTTAGAGGTAAAATGAATTTATGTAGTTGGGTTTAGGTACATATTCTAGAGGCTCCCTTTATATTGTTTTGCTTGAGCTGCTGCTATCAACAGAGGTGGCTTTGGAATAAATTGATAAATTAAATAGCAATAAGTCACCAGGACCTGGTGTGTATATATATATATATATACACACACACACACACACACACACACACACACCCCAATCACTCGTTACTCATCCAGAGCAGGGGTTCTCAAACTGGGGGTGGGGACCCCTTAGGGGGTCGTGAGGTTATTACCTGGGGAGTCAGGAGCTGTCAGCCTCCACCCCAAACCCCGATTCGCCTTCAGCATTTATAATGGTGTTAAATATATTAAAACGTGTTTTGAATTTATAAGGGGGGGCCGCACTCAGAGGCTTGCTGTGTGAAAGGGGTCACCAGTACAGTAGTTTGAGAACCAGTGATCCAGAGGACTAGAGAGCAGCAACAGAGTGCTGCAACTTTCTCACTCAGGGGTGTGCAACCGTCCCGTCCCTCCCCCCTCCTCGCGCCCTCCCCCCCCAGAGCGCAGCAAGTTTCAGCACTGTAAAGTGCCAGTGTAAACAGTGCACCAGTGCTGGGAGCCGCGCCTCTTGTGGAGGTAGGTTTTTTGCTGCACCGCAACCACACAAGCCATGTTAAAGCGCTGCTGCGGCAGTGCTTTAGCATTGCCAGTGTAGACTAGCCCTAAGACTGATATTGTTTAATATATTTACTAATTATCTGGAAAAGTAAGTGAGCAGTGAGGTAGCAAAAATGTGCAGATGACACAAAGTTATTCAGGTTAGTCAAAATTAAATGAACTGTGAGGAAATTCCAAAGGCCAAATCTTCACAAAGCCAGGTGATAGGGCAACATGGGGACAGATGAAATTGAGGGTAGTTAAGTGCAAAGTAACCCACATTGGATAAAACAATTTGAGCCATGCATACACGTTACTGGGACTTCAAGAAATATATTAAACATGGATTCTGATACAGATCTTTGGGCACACCACTGTTAACCTCCTTCCATATTCAAAGTTGGCCTCCTACTCTTTGTTAAACCAGCTTTTAATTCATGACAGAACTTTAACCTCCCTCCATGAGTGCGTATTCTTCTCAATAGGAGACTTTCTTAAGGGCTCCAGTGGAACCACGCTGCCACTTAAATGGAGAGTCCAGCTGTAGTGTGTGTAGGGGGCAGAAAAGGGAAGCTTCAGAATGTAATGCAGCTATATGCAATGTTACATTTCTGACCGGAGCTCCAGGGAAGTAAAATAGATGGGTGCCCTGTGGATCTATCTAGACCAGTGCACTCAGTCACTCACCCACACACTGCAGTTGCACCTGATAAATAATTATAATAATAATGCCATACTTACTGTTGATGTCACTATCATTGTCTGTTCTGTGTTTATCTGGTTGTTAATGGGTTTGTTGAGTGGGATGGGTATGGAACTAGCTACTGCTACAGAGAATCATACTTGTATAGTGTTGTTTTTTAAATATGAAGGTATGCTGGACTCAATTTGATGCAGAGGAGAATTCTGATGATCAGTGAATCATTTGAGGTATTTTTACAGTATGTTCCCAGCTGATTGCATTTGCTGTCTCCTAGCCCTATAAAAATGACCTATTTTACTTCTATGGGTTCAGGAATAGAGAAGTGGGATATAAAACAAAAGTACTGAATAGTTGCTGTTCTGTGACATATTAGTAACCCAAGTCTAAATTGCATCCATAATCAACTTAACTTATAACCTCAATTTTTCTTTTAGGTTTTTTTTTTTATTGTAACCTGTTTGGCCAGGTTCTCATGTGATCTTATAGAATGTCTTTTAAAATGAGCTTTGAGGTTTACTTGTGGCTCCCACAGGATTTTTTTTTTCCAGTATGAAGTTCCCACTTGGATAGCATGTCTTTATTTGTGTCTGACTTCAGTGCTCAGGAAAGACACCAGACTGACAATATTGGACAATATTGGAGACTAAAGTTCTCTATTTATCCACAGAACAAATACAGAGCAGTCAGTGGCAGTGCAAGCTTCCTAAAATTGCTGTTGGAGCGGGTCAAAATTTGTTCATCAGAATGATTTCCCAACAAATATGCCCTTTTTGTAAAACTGAAACTTTAAATTTTTAAAATTTCAGTTTTTCAGAATTTTTTTTTATTTTCCTTTGGGAGCATTGAAATAATAACTGCCTGCCTGGAAGGTTCTAATCAATTTCATCTTCTGCCTGGTGAAACTAGCAAGCTTTCCTTGAGGGCTGCTAAGGCTGAGTGCTCTGACTCCTTAACTCTCTAATTCTCAGCCTTCTCCCTAGCCCTGGGCCCAGAGGGGCAGAGAGCCTGGGCACTCAGCATCTCCAGCTGCAGAGCTGGGGGGAGGTGAGAAGGCTGAACATGCCAGTTCTCCACCTCCTTGGCAGCTGAGCTGGAAGTCTCTTGTCAATTTCTAGTGGGCAGTGGGGAAACTGAAAAATTCTGCTTCTGTTCTCCCAAATAGATTTTTTTTCTTGAAAACTCTTCCTACAAAAAAAAAATTTTTTTTTAAATTGCATTTTGACATTTTGTCCTAGGTTGGGACAATCTGCCCCTCCCCCCCCCGTGTGAAATTGTTTTACAGAAAGGGATTTCCATTTTTCAGGCCAATTCTACTTGCTCTGCCAGTATGCTTCACTCCTGACCTGGAACAAACATTGGCAAGGATGAAAGGATAATTCTGTCTCTTTATCTATACTATGTTTGCCAACAGTGGGCATAATTACAGTGGCGGTTTCTGAGATCTAGATACCTGTTCATTGGGAACTGATCCAAGACTGTCACATGCATGTTGTATAAGCCAGTGAATAGCCAGCCATCTGCTGGTAACAACTTTTGATCAATACTGAACTAAGCTGGATTTAAAATAACGTTGTGGAAGGCTAAGTGTCCCATTTCCAGTCTCCCAAGCTAACCTGTGCTCCAATATCATCTCTTTTCTTAAGAAACCTACATAATACTGATACCACACTTTTCTTTCAAACAGTCTCCATTACTATTCGTTTATGCAGACCATCCCAAATTCTGCTTTTGATTACATCTGTTCAATCGAAGTGATTTGAATCAGATCATCCATGTTATTCAATTTGGTTTGAATCAGTGAGGTTGTATGGCTATAACTGCCCACTCAGTATCACCATCCTTCTAAGATGCACCTGTTTCTTGATTTAGAGTAATGATTTTCACTTTCTACAGTGAGAAACCTTATCTCTGATTAGTTCTATCTGTTCATGATGTCCCTTAGGTAAGGTCTTTAGTTATGAAGCCCTTTCTAGCTCAGTCTCCCTTTGTTCTTTGCAAATACTTCTTTCCTGAACCTGACACTAAATGACTTGCATACATATAGGCTGACTGCTTCTCTAGTGGAGAGAGATATTCACTCTTTAAGGGGCTTCTATATTGAAAAGGAATAGACACTTGCTACCCTCAGCCATAACAATAAAATAGAAGGTGAAAAATCCCACCAAATGTATTTACAGCTACTATCTTGGATTAGATCCATCTGAGTAATCACAATGGCAAGTTTTACAGCTTTAAAATGTGTTTTGAACAATAAAATCTGTGGTTCTAATACAAAGTGATGCTTTCAAAGCCACAGGAATTAGCTCTTTAGGTTTACAAAATTCAAGATGGCAGCTGTGTTTTCATGATTCCTGGGGAATGTGAAAAATGTAGCTTTTGGTCTCATGGGACATGATACTTTTAAAAGTTACAGAACTCTATTTTGTATAGTAATTTTCATTTCACTAGTACTTATAGGTTTACAAGCAATTTTAGAAAGCATATATAACCATCCTGTAATGTTAAGAGTCTGGAATATTCTGCTTTAGTGCTGTGTCAGGGCTTGGCTGAGCCTGTTAAGTAAATACATGTGAATCAGTTCTTTGAAAAAAAGAAAGAACCAAATTTCTCTTAAAGGGGTTCAAATTCACAACCTCATTATTTACATTGATGGTATCATTGCTAACTAGTATTCATATGCCTCCTACAGATGTGAAATTTTTGCGGACAAGGAGGCAAAGCATTCTTGGCTATTTGCAATATATGGTGAATAACTTACATTTATAGTGTAGTTTTTATCCTGAAGGAATCCCAGATTGCTTTACAAACTATTTTTATAGGAATCACTTCACTCATCACTGAAATGGAGCCAGTTCTGGGGTCTAACATGGCAAGCGTTCAACAATAATTTAAACTGCAAAACTTCTGCTAAATTGGAACAATTATACAGATTTCAACATTTTTGATGACGTTTCCCATTAAAGGCCAGATTCTCAACTGGTGTAAACTGGCATTTAGCGTCATTGACTTTTGTGGTGTTACACTGATGTACACCAGCTGACGAGCTGTCCCTAAGTATTTTTTTCACTATATAAAGTTTTTCCATAACTTCAAAAGCCACTTCCATTCAAATTCACACTTGTGAATTATGCAGCAGCTGCCAGAAGAAGAGGGCTCCAACATCTAGGAATGAGCACACAGCTCAGAACGTCCTGACTCCTATTCTCACCTCTGCCACTGTCTGACCTTAATAATGCTTTGCACTTTTATAGCACGTTGCAAAAAAAGAAAAAAAAAAAAGGGCCACATTCAGAGTCCACATTGGCTCGTTTTAAGATGACAGAAAACAAAGTAGACATATCCTTGCTTTCACCGAGTGGACACATGGAAGGGCAGCCCAGCCCAGAAAGTAGACTGCAGAGGCTAGGAAGTGGGCATAACTAGGGTGACCTCTTTATGTTGATTTTAATTAAAAGATGTTTGATAATGAGAAGACTGGATGGATGGTCCAGTGGCTAGGGCACTAGCGTGGGAGTTGGGAGACATGGATTCAGTTGGTTGCTCTGTCACTGACTTCCTGCGTGTCTTTGGGCAAGTCACTTAGGCCAGGTGTACACTGGGGGGGGGGGGATCAATCTAAGTTACGCAACTTCAGCTATGTGAATAACGTAGCTGAAGTCGACGTACTTAGATCTAGTCACCGCGATGTCTTCACTGCGGTGAGTTGACAGCTGATGCTCCCCCGTTGACTCTGCCTGTGCCTCTTGCTCTGGTGGAGTACCGGAATCGACGGGAGAGTGCTTGGCGGTCGATTTATCGCGTCTAAACATGATAAATCGATCCCCACTGGATCAATTGCTGTCCGTCGATTCTGCGGGTAACGTAGACAAGCCCTTAGTCTGTCTGTGCCTCAGTCCCGTCTGTAAAATGGGGATATCAATGCTCCCTAACTTGCCTGGGTGTTGAGGATAAATGCACTAAAGATTGTATAAGTTCTATGGATAGATTTCAAAAACTGCCATGATAGTCACTTTGATAGTTTTTGGCTTTGTCTCTGTTTTAAGATATGCAAGAAATTTGTGATTTCGTATTTTAGGCATCCAAGATAGTGTTGGATTGTTAGTTTGCCAGAGGACTATTTTGTTTTTGTTTGTGATCCCGTTCAAATATCTGCAAATACTGGGTCAGTTCTGCAGTTCTAACTCACTTCTCACTTCATCAAAACTCCCATTAAAATAAATGGGATATTTGCCTTAGTTTAGGACTGAACGATTTGGTCTGGTCTGCATAGATGCTACAAACTTTGTGCTCTATGCTAAGGAAAATTGTATTCTGAGGAAATGAATCAACAATTCCCTTTCAGCAATGATGTTTTTATTCTAAAAAGTATGCAAAGTCTTATGATCTAGTAAAATATATGACACGACAGAAAGCTCTCCAAAACATATTTTTAGTCTCTGGGTTCCTATAATCCAGGAACTTTCCACTGGATCTAGTTGTCCTCTTCTGAAGGCTTTTATTGCGAGAGACTTCAAGAATGAGGACCATCACACAGTGAGTGGAATTGTGTTGAATAGGATAGGTGCATATAAGCTCCCCCCCCCCCCCCCGAGAAACTGGAGAGTGAGTTCATGATTTCAGATGCTTTATTGTATATTGCTAGTGATCTTGATGAATGAGTCACTCTTTGTTCCTCTCCTGGCTGATGTTCATATAGTATGTATGCTCACTATTGTATGCTTTACAGTTAGTGTAAATGTTACAATCTAGTTTGTGTGTGTGTGTTTTGAGTGAGCTAAAATGACTTTATTTTAATGAGAATTCAATCTTGGAATTCCTGCCTATAGCAGTAGGACTGCTAGTATTTGAGTTTTTGGCTTTATAGACCCAGGAAAATAGTTCTAGAGCCAAAAGTGTGACTTACTTGGCTGGCGGTAGAATTTCCTCTATCTATCTCACTCTGCATGTGGTAGAACTTAAGACATCATTTCATTTATGACAGGCAAATAGTTTGCAAAAAAGAAAAAAAATCTACTTGAACATTGATGTTAAGGATCTGTGTCACATATGTGTAGGTGTAAACCCATTACACACCCAGGCTGATATAGAGACCTCTGTCCAGAGGCAAAGGTCTCATAGGATTGTTTTCTGAAATACCTCACCAAAATGAACACAAGAAACTCTCTGTTTAGTATGTGTAGGGACTGCAAAGTGATGATAGAATCAATAATTACTAGGGCTGTCAAGCGATTAAAAAAATTAATCACGATTAATCATGCAGTTAAAAGAATTAATTGCGATTAATCGCACGATTAATTGTGCCGTTAAACAATAATAGAATACCATTTATTTAAATATTTTGGATGTTTTCTACATTTTCAAATACATTTATTTAAATTACAACACAGAATACAAAATGTACAGTTTTCACTTTATTTTTGATTACAAATTTTTGCACTGTAAAAAACAAAAGAAATAGTATTTTTCAATTGACCTAATACAAGTACTGTAGTGCAATCTCTTTATCATGAAAGTTGAACTTACAAATGTAGAATTATGTTCAAAAAGCCCTGCATTAAAAAATAAAACAATGTAAAACTTTAGAGCCTACAAGTCCAATCAGTTCTACTTCTTGTTCAGCCATTTGCTCAGACAAACAAGTTTATTTACATTTGCAGAAGATAATGCTGCCTACTTCTTGTTTACAATGTCACCTGAAAGTGAGAACAGGTGTTTGCATGGCACAGTTGTAGCTAGTGTAGCAAGATATTTACATGCCAGATGCACTAAAGATTCATATGTCCCTTCATGCTTCAACCACCATTCGAGGGGACATGCGTCCATGCTGATAATCATCCAAAGCAGTGCGGACCGACGCATGTTCATTTTCATCATCATGAGTCAGATGACACCAGCAGAAGGTTGATTTTCTTTTTTGGTGGTTTGGGTTCTGTAGTTTCCGCATCAGTGTTGCTCTTTTAAGACTTCTGAAAGCATGCTCCACACCTCGCCCCATTCAGATTTTGGAAGGCACTTCAGATTCTTAAATCTTGGGTCGAGTGCTGTAGCTATCTTTAGAAATTTCACGTTGGTATCTTCTTTACATTTTGTCAAATTTGCAGTGAAAGTGTTCTTAAAACAAACAACATGTGCTGGGTCATCATCCAAGACTGCTATAATATGAAATATATGGCAGAATGCGGGTAAAACAGAGCAATAGACATACAATTATCCCCCAAGGAGTTCAGTCACAAATTTAATTAATGTATTACTTTTTTAACAAGCATCATCAGCATGGAAGCATGTCCTCTGGAACAATGGCCAAAGCATGAAGAGGCATATGAATCTTTAGCGCATCTGGCACATAAATATTTTGCGACACCAGCTACAACAGTGCCATGCAAATGTCTGTTCTCACTTTCAGGTGACATTGTAACTAAGATGTGGGCAGCATTATCTCCTGTAAATGAAAACAAACGTATTTCTCTTAGCGATTGGCTGAACAAGAAGTAGGACTAAGTGTACTTGTAGGATCTAAAGTTTTACATTGTTTTTGTTTTTGAGTGCAGCTATGTAACAAAAAAACCTACATTTGTAAGTTGCACTTTCATGATAAAATGATTGCACTACAGTACTTGTATGAGGTGACTAGAAAAATACTATTTCTTTTTATCATTTTTATAGCACAAATATTTGTAATAAAAATAATATAAAGTGAGCACTGTAAACTTTGTATTCTATGCTGTAACTGAAATACCTATATTTGAAAAAGTAGAAAAACAAAATATTTAATAAATTTCAGTTGGTATTCTATTGTTAAACAGTGCGATTAATCACGATTAATTTTTTAATCTCAATTAATTTTTTTGAGTTAATCGCGTGAGTTAACTGCGATTAATCAACAGCCCTAATAATTACATGTCAGTTTCATTCTAGGGGCCAGTAGTAATGATCTTCATCTTCAAGTGGTGACTGAAGGTTGGGGTTTCATCGTTTTAGGTTGTATCGATGTGGAAGTATTTAAAGGTTGACCTCATATTCCTATATAGTTACATTTATAAACAAAATAAAACTTTATAAGAAATATTTCTAGAAATGTGAGAACTGATTAGCTCATTGTTTAAAGAAGCTAATCAAAGATGATGAATTCTTTAGGAGATGTTGAGCATAAGATTATTATTATTATTATTATTATTATTTATTATTAAGATCTGATAATGTGTTCAGTGCTGCATAATACACACACTTTTATAATTTATTATTTCTATTGTAGTGGCTAGTAGCCTCAGGTATGGACCAGGACCTCATTGTGTTAGGCACTATGCAAACACAGAATAAAAGACAATCCCTGCCCCAAAGAGCTTACTATACAGACACTCCCCAACTTACGCAAGCGTTCCATTCTGAAACGCCTTGTGTAACTCGAATTTTGCATAAGTCGGAAATGTATACCCGACAATTATGCAAAAAAACAAAAAACCCACCCTCCTATTTCTAGGTCACGGAACTTTTTCCGTAAGTGCGGATTTCCGTAAGTCGGGTTTGTATAACCCGGGGGGCGTCTGTATAAGTCTAAGACAAGCGATAACAGATGGGTATGGACAGATGGATAGGGGAGTACAAGGAAACAATGAGAAAGTATTGTCTAAATAGGTGGGGGAAGGGATAGAACACACAGGCAGAGTAAGCAGTGTGATGATGGCAAGCATCACATTTAGTTGCATGATTTATTTATTTATTTATTGGTGTGTTGACTTCAGAAGAGATCAGCTAACTGGAAAGAGTACACTGTGAGGAGGCAGGAAAGGTTGGTGCAAATAGCCAATCAGCACTGGCCAGAGAAAGTCAAAGAACTTTCTACAAATGGAACTTCTTCCATTTGACTGGAATGTCCAGCAATCCAGAGGTCCTGACTTAGGCTACTTCTGGTCCTACCAGTCTTTGGCCAGCAGCTCTCTGCAATTTCCCCCCAAGCCACATGGTGGGGGGATGAGGAAGCTCCACCAGGACCATAGTGACCCTAGAGTGGCAGGGGTGATACCTGCACAAAATACAGAGTTCCCTGCACTGCAAAAAGAGTTCTGTCCTGTGACGGGATAGACACAACATAGACAGAATGCACTAGGAAACCCAGAGGAGGAAATAATTATGATTTAAAAAAATAAATTATTAATAAAATTGATTAACATCTCACAGTAAACAGTCACATGAGACCTACTTTAATGCCTCTTGCCTGTTCACAAGTGAATTGGATTATGTAATTATGCTTTTTGATAGTTGGTGGGTATGCCAATGTTTTTTGGAAGTAATCCAGCAAGTTGATTGACTAAGGCCCTGAACCTGCAATGAACTCAGCACAAACAGAGCTCTATGCCTACACAGAGGCCGCTTGGTATGAATGCAGCATGGAGTATGTTGCAGAATCAAGGTCTAAGTGATTAAGAGATTGACTCTGCAAGATGCAGAGCATTCCCATACGTTGTTGAGTGTCTTCCACTGTCACTGATTGCAGTGGGAGTTCATGGCACTAAGGATCTAGCAGAAGTAAGCAATGTGGTATTGGGGGCTCTGTGCCTTTAAAGGCTGAGCTTCCTAAATGGAGATTGGGTGGGGCACCCTGCAGCTCTTGTTGTTAGGCCCAGCTGGTTAGAACCAAACATTGAGTAAAGCAGATGTCTTGCAAGCACCTAAGCACTCAGTGATTCCTCAACGCCACCACCAGCCTCTTGCAGCATTGAGCCCTAAAGACTGAGCTCTGCACTCGGATCCAGATGAGTGTACTCCTGGGCTGGTGTGAATCTAATTGCGGGATCAGGGCTTTACATTGTCGTTTTTGCCTGTGTTAAGTGAGGAAGAGAAAAGAGGAAAGGGATATGCTCATTTTTCATGGGATAAGGCATTCTCCTCTTCCCACAATGTACTATAGTTCATGGCCAAAATGTTATGCCTAAATATGGCTCCTAATTAATATTTAGACCCCTAAATATAAGTGTTCTGATTTTCAAAGCTCCCATTGCCTTCACTGGGATATTTGCGTACTTTCTGAAAATCTGGCCAGACCACTTATATTTATGTGCCTACGTTAGGATTTAGGATCCTAACTTAGTCTTGAGGGGTGGGATTTTCCATACACCCTAAGGGAATCAAGCACCACGGGGCTTGTGGTCCTAAGGGCTTGTCTACACTACCGCGTGGGGTCGATCTAAGATACGCAACTTCAGCTATGTGAATAGCGTAGCTGAAGTTGACGTACTTAGATCTACTTACCACAGTGTCTTCACTGTGGTAAGTCGACAGCTGACGCTCTCCTGTCGACTCCGCTTGCGCTTCTCTTTCTGGTGGAGTACCAGAGTCGACGGGAGAGCGCTCAGTGGTCAATTTAGACGCAATAAATCAATCCCCGCTGGATCGATCGCTGCCTTACTCTCTCAGGCACTTTTGAATACCTCCTCCCAATATTATAATTTGAAATCCTTCCTTATTAGTTAAGGATAGGGTGACCATACATCCCGTTTTGGCCAGGACCGTCCCTTTTTTAAGTCCTGTCCCAGCTGTCCTGACTTTTTTTCGAAAAGGAGGCATTTGTCCCGTTTGCTGTCGCTGACTTGATCAGTTGGTAAAAGCAAATGGGACAAATGCCCACTTTGGTCAAAAAAGTGCGTTGCAGTGTGGAGGGGGTGAGCGGAGATGCCAGCCCCCCGCAGAGGGAGGCAGGGCTGGAGGGGGAGCAGGGTGCCATCATTCCCCTCCTCCCCCACAGGATTCCAGCAACTGGGCAGCAGCCTCCTGAGGGGCCCCGCAGGGTTCCAGCGACCAGGCAACAACCTCGCTGTGAGGGGGGTTCCAGCCAGCAACAGAATGGGGGGAGGGGCCTTGGGTGAGCGGCTGGGGATGTCCCATTTTCTCTTTGGGAAATATGGTCTCCCTAGTTAAGGAATAGCATTTGCATGAATAGCTAGGATGAAATCCTGGCCCCATTGAAGTCAGTGGGAATTTTGCCATTGGCTTCATTGGCGCCAGGATTTCACCCTAGCTATTCATACAAATGCCCACTGACTTCAGTGGGGCCGGGACTTCACCCTGAATGACTATTGCTTTACAGATGGTGAATTGCATTACTTCAATTGCTTTCGTTGCGTTTTAACAAGACCTATCATTACACATGTTTAGTTGTTTTTAAAGATATAGTTTGTATTTTGTGCACTCAGATTGCTGAATTTGAATAGAGAGACTAAGCATGCTCTTCTAAGTGTAAGAAGAACACTGAAAATCTGCCTTAATAAGAACTGTTAAATTAAAATTAAGAGATAGCGAGACTAAACCAGAGGATGATAACACGTGAAACAGGTGAGAGAGGGCTTAGGCTAGCTCTGGGCAAACACTTTGAGACAAACAATGTATTCAGTACATTTATTTTTTTCCCCTTGTTTGTGAATAGTTCATGAACATACAGCAATTTTCTATGTATTTGCTCTCTGAAATTGTTCAAACTTTTTTTGTGAGCAAATTTCTGTCTATGGATTGCTCATAAACTATTCATTATGATAATTACAATTCAGTAATCAAGCTATATGACTGGTTCCCATAATCACATGGTATTGTTGTTTCTTGAATAGGTGACTGAAAGTGTATAAACACTTCATCCAGAAGCATTGCTCAATTCCCTGTCATTTTCAGAATTAATCCTCTTTTGGGACAGAACTTCCAAGAATGAGGGCTTCTGTGAGGGTAGGAGGACATACACTGGGCTAGACTTTGAAACACTCCTTCTTTGCACCCCCAGATTCCAAATGCATTTAGCCAGTGGTTCTCAACCTTTCCAGATTACTGTATCTCTTTCAGGAGTTTGAAGCCTGAGCCCCACCTCCTGGGGCTGAAGCATGTAACATAGTTTTGTGGGGCACCTTAGATTCGTGGCATGGGCCCCATGCAGTTGCCGTGCTTGCCACCCCCAATGCCAGCCCTGCACTTGCGACCCTCCTAACCTGTTACAAGACCCCCTGGGGGTCATGATGCCCAGGTTGAGAAACAGTAATCTAGATGATTCTGGAATCTGGAAGACATCTGCATACCACCATGTGTACCCCTGGTTGAGAACCACTGCACTAAGCTATTTATACTCTTATGTCAATGACTTAAAATAAAAATGTATCTGATTTTAAAATTACTGGGGCATGTTGCTCAACAATAGTTCTTTCTAATGAAGGGCCTAACACACAGGCTTCCTAGGTAATTCTGTACTATTATTGATTTACCATTGGTGTCTCTAATAGTAGCATGCTTTAAAGGAATTGACAAGTCCTACTGAGTTTTGTCCAGTAGTGGTTACTTAATCTATCTCCCCTTGTAAGTATTCTCACACTTCTTATCAAACTGTCTGTACTGAGCTATCTTGATTATCACTTCAAAAGTTTTTTTCTCTTACTTAATTGGCCTCTCAAAGTTGGTAAGACAACTCCCACCTGTTCATGCTCTCTGTATGTGTGTATATATATCTCCTCAATATATGTTTCACTCTGTGCATCCGAAGAAGTGGGCTGTAGCCCACGAAAGCTTATGCTCTAATAAATTTGTTAGTCTCTAAGGTGCCACAAGTACTCCTGTTCTTAATTTGCTTGCAGAGTCATGAACTTCATTTCAAAGTGATCAAAAATGACTGCGTGTTAGAAATGCCCTACAATTAACATTCTTTAAAATATGCAAATATTTGTATCATTGCCTGCGTAAATCTAAGTATTTTGACACATAATGAAATTGCATCAACATCAGGAACACATTAAACAACTGTGATAACCACTGAGATTCTATTACATCTTGATGATCTTTCAAAATCCAGCTGATGTAAACACTGTTAAGCCTGTAGTAGCAATGATGTAATTTGCCTTGTAAACAGTTTGAGGGCTTTAGATGAAAAAGATCAACCTTAGCACTACAGTTTATAAACAAGCCACCAAAAATGTACACACAGAAAAGTCACACATTTCAACAATTTGTGCCTACAAGATATTCATCAGAGCTCTTTAGGTCGGGGGCGCTGTCTTTTTGTTCTGTGTTAGTACCGCACTTAGCACAATGGGGTCCTGGTCCCTGACTAGGGCTTCTTGGTGCTGCCACAAGACAAATAATAATAAATATAAGGGCATCTCACTCTGGCCCAAAGAAATTTGGATGCCCAGTTCTCATTAAAATTTAATGGGGACTGGGCATCCAAATCCCCTAGGCATCTTTCAAAATCTGAGTCCCAACATCCACCACAACAGTTCCCTCAGTACCTTGGTGGCACATTGGTTCAAACTGACTCAGAAAGAAAAGTGTGCACCTCTTACAGATTCTGTGTATTCCTTTTAAAAATCCCATCAATGCATTTACCAAACCACACCATGCTTGTCTTATGAGATCTGATAGGGTTCAAGCCAGAGGTGGCATGGCTGTAGACAAAGCACTATAAAAAACCTTTAAAAAGTTGTACTGCCTCATCTCACAGACACTATAAGGAGATCTATCCTAAAACAGCTCTCTCTAAGTCAAAAATTACAGCTCTTAATATATGCTGCTTTCCTACACCATTGCATTGGCTACAATTCACGTGGAGCAGAACCCTCAGTTTCATGAAAAAAAAAACTGCTCTATAAGCAGTGTTTCATTGTAAAAAGAGGCCTACGTGGCAAAGATGCAGAAGGCAATACTGTTTGGGATGAGCGTGCAGAGGGGACCATTCCAAAGATGTTCTGTTTTGAGGGGTATGGGGGCATGGTGACTCCTTAAAATTTTGTGTGTGGGGAAGGTCTTTCCTTGTGTTATGTTCAATTGTAGAAAAAGCGGAGCTGTCCAGCAGTGCAGACAAAAGATACTAAATTTTCTTGGGGATATAGAAACCGAATGCCTGTTACACAAGTGTGTGTGTGTGGTGTGTGTGTGTGAGAGAAAGAGAGAGAGAAAAATGCTCTCCTACCACTTTCCTGCCCCCCTTCTACTAGCATTCTTGCTCGTTTGCAGTCTGTATTATTTTGAACACTTGCCCATGCTGTAGGATCTAATGAAGCATTGAATGTTTCTGACATCATCCACAAATGTTAAATACAAGTGGAGCTGGGTAGATGGACGTTCTCCTTTTGAAACACATTTTGAAACGCTGCAGTCTTCAAAGCTGGCTTACATACACTGTGTCATGATACACAGCCTTTTGTTTTGCATAAGTGTTTGTTTTAATGAGGTAGCCCAATGCAGCTCATTGAAATCAAAACCATATGATGCACCCTAGGCAAAAGAAAGGCAAAAACGATACAGATTTTTGAAGAGGGCTAGTCATACCACAGGTTACCATTATTACAGAAAAAACAACAAGAATTTTAATATAGCTGTCTGGCCAAATATATTAATTTAACTTGAATGGCTTTTTCTGATATAGCTGTGAGGCACAATGTTCTACTGGCAAGCATCTTCAAAACCTTTTTTAGAAGATTCATTTCAAATTATTTCTGTGCACCAGATTTTGATGGTATGTACATTTGGGAGTCCCATGAAAAAGTACCTTTTGATCATTTTGGTGACCTCTTGTGGGGTTTACCTAAAAGGGGAGAGTTTAAAAATGTACCCCTTTGTATTACAATGTGTCTCGTAAAATATTGAAAATCTAGCACTTTGGTCACTGCAGGAAGCATCCTGAGGTAAACTGTCTATGCAGCAGCTCTTTAAAATAAAACAAATGCTGACATGAGCCAGCACAAGAATGCACTTTTTATTTAATGAAATACCCTTCACACAGATCAGAACCTTATCTAGTTTTTTGGTCCTAGGTTTCCAAAGAGCTCACTATCCAAAAGCTCCCATTGCTCACAAAAAAACAAAACAAAAAAAAACACCTGTTTGGTACTGAAAGCTCGTGAACATCTGGACAATTCATTTAGGTGCCTAGATGCAGGCTGAGCTCATTTAAAATCTGGTTCTAGTGGTGGATGCGGAGCACTTTTGACAAACTGACCTTTATTGTGTCAATTCTTTGTCATACTTTTATCAACCTGAAAATGCTTTTCCCCCCTTAACCAGTTGTGTCCTTTTCCAGTTGACAAATCTGGGACATTCTCTCCCTTGTGTGTAAGTAGAGAGAACATGATCTCTTCTGTTTTTTCTTAACGCCCATGTCAGTTTACATACCAACAGCACCTTGTCTTGACTGAATATCTTTGCACAATAGTATCATCCCATGGCAGCATAGCTCGGGGACATGGCAAGCTCCAGAATTCTCAATATGCTGAGCACCCTCAGCACCCATCCATGTCAGTGAGAGTCGAGGTGCTCAGCTCCTCCTTGCACAACAGAGCCTATTACAGTAACTCCCCACTTAAAGTCGTCCCGGTTAACGTTGTTTCGTTGTTATGTTGCTGATCAATTAGGGAACATGCTCGTTTAAAGTTGTGCAATGCTCCCTTCTAACGTCGTTTGGCAGCTGCCTGCTTTGTCCACTGCTTGCAGGAAGAGCAGCCCATTGCAGCTAGCTGGTGGGGGCGTGGAACCAAGGTGGACCGGCAGCCCCCCATCAGCTCCCCCTATCAGCTCCCTGTTCCCCTAAGTTCCCTCTGCAGCAGCTGCCCAGCAGGTTAGCAATTGCAGCTGTCCCTCCCCCCACTGCCATATGCTGCTCCTGCCCTCTGCCTTGGAGCTGCTCCCCGAGACTCCTGCTTGCTGTGTGGGGGGGAGGGGAGGAAGAGTGGGGCTAATGTCAGGGTGTCCCCCTCCCCCCTGCTTCTGCACCCTGCTTACCCCATCTTCCATAGAACAGGGGGGACACATGACAGGGCTCAGGACGGAGGGAGCTGCTGCCAGCAGCTGAGGTCTCAGCAAGCTGATCTAATTAACAAGGCAGTTTACTTAAAGGGGAAATGTGCATCTCCCTCTCTCACACACGGTGTGTGTCTCTGTCTGCGATGCTGTCTCCCCTCCCTCCATTCCTGCTGCCTTGTAGAGTGTGAGGGTTAACCCTTGAGGGCTCAGCCAATTACTAGTTCATCATTTAGCAGTAAGGCATTCCCTGGGAAATATCCCACCCTCTGACTCCTCCACCTCAACCAAGCTTCACAATCATCATCATTGTGTACCAGGATTAAATTGTTTGTTTAAAACTTATACTGTGTGTGTGTGTGTGTGTGTGTGTGTGTATATATATATATATATATATAATATAGTCTTTTGTCTGGTGAAAAAAAATTCCCTGGAACCTAACCCCCTCATTTACATTAATTCTTATGGGGAAATTGGATTCGCTTAACATCGTTTTGCTTAAAGTCGCATTTTTCAGGAACATAACTACAACGTTAAGTGAGGAGTTACTGTATTAGTTTGCTGCTGGTACAGAGCCAGAGAAATTGTACTAAACCCTTTTGGCTCAATACTAACTGCTCAGCATAGCTGAAGGAGGGGGGAAAGTGTCTATACGTTGCCATCCTGCTCACCTGATCCTGGGCTGGTTGGTTCCCAAATGGTGGCAGGAGTAACTTAGAACAGCCTATGCAGTGATGAGCTGCCAAAATCTTAACAACTGGTTCCCTCCTCCTCACCCCACGAGGGGGTTGTGGTCCGCCCCCGCCCCCCGAGACTCCTGCCCCATCCAACCCCCCACGTTCCTTGATACCCCCCCGACACCTGCCCCATCCACCCCCCTTCCCTGTCCCCTGACTGCCCCCCGCTGCCCCATCCAACCCCTCCTCTCATTCCTGATGGCCCCCCGGGACCCCTGCCCCATCCAACCACCCCTTCTCTCTGTCCCCTGACTGTCCCTGGAACTCCTGCCCCTGACTGCCTCCCACCGCCCCATCCAACCCCTGCTCCTTCCTGACTGCCCCCCAGGACCTTTGCCCCCATTCAATCCCCCTGTTCCCTGCCCTCTGACTGCCCCGACCCCCACCACTACCCCGAACTCCCCTGCCCTCTATCCAACACCCCCTCCCTGCTCCCTTACCGCGCTGCCTGGAGGTGGCTGGCGGCACTACAGCTGCGCCGTTCGGCCAGGGCTACTGGGCCGGAGCTGTTCGGCCGGGGCCACTGGGCCGGAGCTGCTGGGCCGCTAGGCTGGAGCCACTGGGCTGGGGCCGCGGGGCCAGGGCCGGGGCTGGAGCCGCTCGGCCGGGCCACGCCTCCCTGAAACCCTCCTCACGCCCCCCCGCCCCAGCTCACCTGCGCGAAGCTGCCGCTTGCTTCTCAGCCCTCCCAGGCAAACAGCTGATTCGCGGGAAGCAGGGGAGGAGGAGGAGAAGAGGGGTGGTGCATTCAGGGGAGGAGGTGGAGGTGAGCTGGGGCCGGGGGCGGGGCGGGGAGCTGCCGGAGCTTTACCACTTGTTAAATTTAAAAGCCCTTTTAGAACCAGTTGTCCCACGCGGGACAACCGGTTCTAAAAGGGCTTCTAAATTTAACAACCGGTTCCGGCGAACCGGCTCCAGCTCACCACTGAGCCTATGGGATACTCTAACTTGCACCAGCTGCAGTGATCCCATAAGAACCACTGGGCTGGCTGTGGATCAACAGATGCTGGTTCTACGCTAGCTGAAGGTTCCTATACATCAAAGGGAATCCTCAGTTACCACTTTACAGCAGCTTTTTGGCTGCTTTGTGCTAATGCTAGAGCATAAAACAGCTGATCAGAGCCAATGATCTGACTTTATGTTCTTAACAAGGCAACAGAACTAATTTTAGAAAGGAAAATGATATTTTGTTTTATATCTCTTAAAATTCAGTCTCCATTTAAAATATCCACATAACCATTTACTTTTCTCTGTATGCTTTCAATGATTTTGGAGCCACAAAAACAGTTAAAACATTTATGATAAGATCAGTTGAGGAAATAAAATATTAATATTTCATCCACTTCTATTGTAACACATGTTGCATTATGCTGTACTGAAATTGAATTAAAGTTTTCTCAGTCCCAAGCAAATCACAAGAACACTATAATGATTTTTTGATGTTTAACCCATATCAGCAGTTTGAGGTATATCATAGCATCTTTTCTCAGACACAGAGAGGATGAAACCCACTAATAGAGAGCCCACCACCAAGGATGGTGGTATTGTTAATCATCATCATCATGTTCATTTCAGTGGTGCCTAGTGGCCTACCAAGAATAGGTATATATTGTGCTAGGCACTGTACAGAGTAGTAGCTGTTCCCTGTTCAGAATGTTGTATCATTCCCCCTCCCTCTGATCCCATGGAAGGGCTTCTGTGAAAATATCATGCAAATGCTCCAGCCCTCTGCAGACATACAGTATTTTTGAACTCAGTATTCTTCAGGGTTGGAGAACCGAACCATTCTACTTGCATTGTTCATGGGAACAAATCCCCACCCCCCGCTCCCAGCACCCCACACGCACACGCCCATTCCTGCCCCCAACTGATAACATGCTATCTCTGGAGCTTTGCCCATGGGGTTTTCTGTGAGAGGGCATGATAAGACCCATTGTCAATAAATCTAAGACAATTTTACGCAGTATTTTTGGTGTATGTTTCTTCCTTTGCCTTGTATTTGTGTTTGGTGATAGATTGCCTTTCACATCTATGAGAGAGATGGGCACAGACTAAAACCTTGGCTCCTTCAGACACAATTGAAATTTGTAGGGAGTGGGGTTGAGTACAGAATCATGGCCAGCCCTTATCTGGGCAATGGGCAAAACCAACCCCCTCCCAGACATAAATATCCCACACTTTGTGGAATTCAAAATCTGAATCCTGAGCTGAATTGTATTGCTCAGGCCCATTTCTATCATCAGTACATACACATGGCTAGCAAAATGAACAGGGAGCTATTGGATTGGATACACTGCCTTTGACGTCTTCAATAGTCAATGTTTTTTTTAAGAGGTAGTATTGTTCTTTAACTAGATATTCATCCTTCCAGTAGCACCAGCAACTATAAGAACCATTTTATTAATGGAAAGAGTATTTATCCAAGATGTAAAAGTTGTCTGTTGTAGATCAGAAGATTGATTTGTATCCACACAAAATTTTCTAATGAACCCTGCTTTCTAGGTTTCTTTATTATAACAATTCTTTGGCATCCTGGCTGGCTAAGTTTGCACCATTGGTCACCAGCTATGTTAAAGTTTCGACTCAGCAAAGCTGGTTTTCCTCAGAGTTCCGTGTCTTCAAATGATTGGTTTGCTGTTCTAAGCATTGTTGGAGGATATCCAAACTTGTGTCTGATCTGGGTATTTTGCAACAAAATGTTCTTGTTTATAAGGATTGCCTTGCTTTTATGAAGCTGCAACTTTTTTTGTTTGCTTTGTTGAGGCATCCAGCTGTAACTCTTAGTGGGCCAGATCCTGAGAGATGCTGAAGACTTGCAATGCGCACTGACTTCAGTAGAATTAATGGACAGTGCAAATCCTCAGCACTTCTTGGGATATGGCCCACAAACATCAATGCACCTTTCTCTGTGCTCAGTGGTTCTTCTCCAGCTTAAGTGACTTGCCAAGATTTTTGCCAGATCATTTCACAACATCAAAAAAGTAGATTAATAGAGTTTGTACTAATTTCTCCTGTGAATCATCTTGGGGCAGCACCATGTATTGCTGTGTTCTGTTTTGTTGCTCTCTGTTCCTTTTCATTAGTTTGTGCTTTTTTGGGAGAGCAAATCAACCACTTCTCTCTCTAATCTCATTCTCCAAGGTTTTCTTCAGGGGCATCTTCCATTTCTACTTCCTGTAGCTGCAATCATGGGTTTTTCATGGATTTTCTAGGAACATTCCTAATGTATTTTATCATCCTCTATTAATCCTAGTTTGAATTTTTTTCACTTGTTTCTAAGCTTATCATTATCAGCCTACTTCCCAGCTTCCATTTGTACTCTCTGAAGCCTGGGTTCAGGAAATCATTTAAGCATATGCTTAATTTTAAGCTTTTGCTTAATTCTCACTGACTTGTATGAGACTTAAACATGCGCTTAAATTTAAGCATATATTTCCTGAATAGCAATGCTTTCCTGAATCGGAACCTGAGTGCATTGTCTTGGAAATTGTCTTGTCCTTATAGATTGTCCACTTCAGTCTCAGAGATGGTTAGTCTGCTGAAAGAACACTACTCAAGGTTCTAAACTAATCACTACTTTTCCTCAGTTTCAGCCTACTTGATTTGCCTCTGCCTATGCTCAAGTGTTATCATTCCAACAGTTTTCAACTTAGAAACATTGGTATTTTTCATTTCCTAATGCTCTACCCAAAATCATGAACACAGATTTGATGTTGCTTAGTAGCACCATGTTACCTTTCCAGAACATGGAAGTTGGCAGGTGAAAACTGAAATCTCTAAGAAGCAGGAAATGTATACAACAAAACACAAACATTAGAAAACCAAGAAATGCCACAGACACCTCCATGCCCTACACTCAGTCCCCTTTAGAGCAGGGAACACAACATGTAACCCTCCGAAAACACAGAAATACTGCTGTGACACTGCACCCCATATTCTTCACAGTGATATTATTATGATAGGATTATGGCATAATTATGATGCATTTTGTACAAGATAAGTCATGTGAGGTGTCATTGGAAAAGTTATCATTTGCTGAATATGATTATCCTATTTGCATGCATGTATCATTTTTGTATCTGAAGTTATACATATGGACTTATGTATCTGTACCTGGATAACGCTCACTAGACAAAATGCTTTCAGTCTAGATAGCTGGTTGGGAAGGACAATGAGCCATCAGGAAAAACAATAGGCCTTAGGAGAAGCTTATCTCCCACTTGGGGAGCCTTCCTGAGAACACTCCAAACAACCTGTATGTAATGGCTGCTATGACTCTACAAGGACATGTGACCAGGCCACATGATTCTGGACTCCATCTTGGGATGTCAGTGTTGATTTAAAGGGCTGTAGTGGCGTCCGGAGCCCCGGGCCCTTTTAAATCGCCGGCCCCGGAGCAGCTGCTCCCTTCCCCCCTCTGCCCGTTGGCAGCCGGGGGGGGGGGCAAAAGGGGCAGGAACGTTAAAGCACTGCAGGGTCCTTTGCCGCAGCAGCGCTTTAACGTTGCTGCACGCCCCCCGTCGGCGGCCCCGCTGGTACGGACCCTACCAGCGGGGCCGCCGACAGGGGAGGCAAAAGGGGTAGGGATGTTAAAGCGCTGCCACAGCAGTGCTTTAATGTGGGCTGAGTATGGGCCAGTGCGGGTTCTTATCGGTACACAGTACCGGCCCATACCGGCTCACTTTCACCCCTCACTACAGCATATATACTTTACTCTTGCATTTTTTAATTTATTTTTCTATTAGAAGTTCAAGCTGGAAAGCCCCACTTCTTGGCAGTTGATTAGAACCATTTAGCAAGATTTTTGACACTGCTGTTATGTGGTTCTAAGTGAAATATTACATTCCAAATTATTTTGTCATGGAGAGAATTGGCAAACTTTGCACTGCCTAGAATGGATTATGCTTTTGATATTGATAGAAAAACAGCTGTGATCTGCAAATGGTTGACTTGAATGAAGCCTGCTCAAATATACTTTTATAGAAATACTCTACCTAGTATTATTACTGTTATTTATTAGTTGTATTGCAATAACACCCAAAGGCCCCCAGAAACAATTTGGCCCCATTGTGCTAGGCACTGTACAGATATAAGACAATGTGGTCCTTGCTCTTGTAAGCAGAGTCAGGATGAGCTCTACCCTGACATCTGGTGGTGAGTTGTGGAAAAGAACTTCAGGGGCTGATCTTGTTTGCATAGGCACACCCACCCTGCCTAGCATGAGCCCACAGCAGCCCAAAATGGTCACTTTGGATCCCCAGTTTTTCTGTTATTGGGGCAGGAAGAATAAAGTGTTGTTATCCTGATTATGTGAATCAAGGACAAGGGAAACTGTTTTATGATAGAGGGACTTGCCATCAACTAAGTAGCACTCGCTAGACAAGGGACATGGGTTCCAAAACCCAGTGAATTAAGAGAGGTTGGGGACAGGTATTTGTACTTGATGGTATGGGCCCCTTTTGAGGGCCTGAAATACCAGTTGCATCTCCTTCTCTTTCTACTGTGGAATACCAGAGCTAATTTTAATTCCATTAGGAGTCTAGTTACAGGCTGCTGAGCTGAATTCAGTTTGGGCCAATGGTGCACCAGCACTGAGGCTCCCTTACTACAAGCTGAAATCACTAAAGAGCCGAAATCACTGAGTGCTGGGTGGAGGCTTGAGCTGGTTTTGCATTGTGTTATTGAAACAGAACCCCTAGATACTGATCCCGGCCCTTGTTGCTGCCAACTCAGACTGGCAGAAGGGTTACACTTGATCCAGGAAAGCACTTAAGCAAGTGCCAAAGTGTCCTTCCTGATTTGGGGTATTTTCCTAAATCAGGGCCTAATTTGAAACAAGGAACAAGAAAGGCCTGATCTAACTCTATTGGCATCAGTAAGAGTTTTGCCATTGACTTCTATGGGAGCAGGAGAAGTCTCCAATGGAGTGTAACAAACCAATAGGAAGGACACAGGGAAAGATGTACACATACCTCTCAAATATTTTTCATTCCAAGAGATATCACTCATTTCAGTTCTAAAGTTCCTTATGCTCCACTTCTAGTGTTCAAAATCATTTATATCAGAAACAAAGGATCATGATGAAGCTGAGGTTACAAAAAAATTCAAGGAAGGACCACTGCATCATTTTAACTTTCCTGCCAGAATAACTTTGTTGTGCACCTCATTGCATCCCACATTTTGGCTGTGGCCGGGTGAAAGCTATGGGGGCAGAGGATAATGGTATTACATGGGCTAGCTATGTGCACTACTTAATAATTTTAAATCACTTGACAGCTTGTTTTCCTATAAAGAAATGAAGATCAGCTCTCCCCCAACTTTGCCACAAGATAAATGAGAGAGAATTGGTTTGATTGAAATTGTTCTGCCTTCAACTGTGTCACAAAAACAAAACTTGTACAAATATGCAGCTTGATCCTGCAAATTCTTCCCACAAAAGAGTTTCTACTCATTAAAGCAGCCCTACTAAGGTCTGATAAACACTATCCATGTGGGAAGAGTTTGCAAGATGGTGCCCATAGCTTTGCCCTTGGACAAAGCACTGGGCTCGAGTATTAGCATATTGAATCAGAAGGCTATCTTCTCAATGACTGATTTTGATCTTAGGTTTAGAAGATCCAGAGGAGAGACTGAATAAACCTGACATAGCATTACTAAGTATCTTTAAGAGACGTAAAATTGCCTAGCTGCCTACAGCTGTTACATTACTGTATGTTCTTTGAATACTGATTATATGTAGATAGTTGGTCTTTCAGCTCAATAGGTGTAAAAGACCATTGATATCTGAGTTTGAATTGAGTGTGCGGGGATTAGCTGGGATTTTTCTTCAGTTGTTTTAATGTCTGGATGTTTTCGTGTTGGGTATTTTTGTTTATAAATTGTCTGACGTTGCAAACATTTGAGATTGGTGCAATCGAATCGAAATACTTAATACATTTCCAGTTACTACTAAGAAAATGATGAATATTCGGTGTCATTATCTTGTAAGATACTGAGACTATTACTAGTAGCTCAACTCGGGTTAGACAGACAGCACTACCATATCTATACATGACTGGATTTGAAAGGGGCTCTTGTGTTTTTCAACAAACCCAGTCACTAACTTCAGATACAAATAAATGATGCCTTAATTGTGGAGAAATGTATAGCAAATTTAGGAAAATTAACTCTTTCTACTCTGATTACAATTTGAAAAAAGATGATACGGAGACTTTTTTAAAGTTTCTCCTGTGTGTTGTCTTTATCTTTCTAACTTTGGAACAATACATCACTGCTTTCCAAATCAGCCAGGGAAGGTCCAGATTTTCAGAAGCTTGCTGCCAGTTTTGCACCAGCAGTTTTGATCACTTGGCAATCTAAGTACCTGATGGCACTTATAAATCAAGTACTTAGATGACCTAAATTGGGAGTGCAAAACAGTGTTTTCAATTATTTGCTCCTCCAATTTGTGGTTGCGTGAATAGAGGCCCAGTTGTGGTTTGGGTGAAAATTTGGCACTAACTTGTTTTAAACAACTAAGGCCTTATTAATATGCAAAGTCGTATTCATATGCTTACCTTTGTACACTGTGAGCAGTCCCATTGAATCAGTGGAATTGTAGTGTTAAAAATACTTTGTATACAATTAAGCACATGTGTAAGTCACTGCTGGATTCAAGCCTAAAACTGTAGTATTTCCAAAACCCCAAAAAGAAAGTTTTAAAAAAATACAGTTAATGTTTCTAAGTGACAACAATGCAGTTACCTGTCATGTCATTTACTAAACTTAAGAACTTAGAAGCAATGAAATATTAATAGTTAAGGAAACAATAAATCTTGGTTACTTTGAACTCTAAGGAACATTTTCCCACTAAGATTGAAGAACACTGGCCAAACCATTTTTTGGGTATCAGGTCATTAAAATTGACACTGATTTGACTAATGTGTCTCTCCTTCTTGCTCATAGCAAGTTTTGCAGTTCACAAACCAAACAAAATTTTCAAGGGTAAGTTTCTAGTCTAAAATAGGACTATATAATGGAAGCTGGTAGTAAGAGTAAATGGAAGCTATTGCCTCTCCATCAGAAAGCAATAAGTATACATGGGGCTGTATAAGGAGTAAAAACATATCAAACGAATAGCAGATTCCCTGCCTAAAAATTTAAAGGCATGAATGGGTATACAATATTGTACAGAACAGAATGTTGTGTGTTCTTTACGTGAATATTTACTGGCATGGTGTGCCTTCAGTTGTTTTTGGAGATGTGAAGTAATACTTTATGTAAAGATTATTAAAAATGCAATTTCTTTCTTTTATGGAGTAATGAAAATCTAACATTTTAGTTGAAAGGGGCCTAATTCTGCACCTGTTAAAGTCAATGGAAGACTTACTATTGACATCAGAGGAAGCAGGAGCAAGCCCCAAGCAAAGAAAGAAAATGGTGTTTGAAACTTTTGGTGTGTAGAGTTTTGTGAGAACCTGGCAATTATGGACTAGACCCTGCAAGGTGCTGAGTGCCATTAGTTGAGGGTTATCACACTTTGCAGGATTAGGCCCAAAATACTGAACCTGTTAGTGTATATGCCGTTCTGAGTGCATAATAGATCTAGAATATAAAATTCAACTTCAGCTCCATTTTATCTCAGCTAAATATGATGCATCTCTTTCTTAGTTCTGATTGTTGGAAAATTCTGGGCTAGGAGGTAATTGGGCAGACGTGTTTTAGCATGTCTGATGAGCTATTCATATTGGAAGAAGGATTTAGGGATGTATTCTTTGGCCTCAGATCATGCATTAAACTCTATCAATTACTGACTCCTGGATTTATCCATTTCTGCTCATCTTTACCAGGTTATTACATGTTTTGTGACTTGTAAGGTTATCTCATTACAGTGGAGGTATCTGGCAGCACTTTAGTTTTCAGGTTGACCCTGGAAAGGAGACTGGTGGAATTCACAAGAATAGACTGAAAAATTGGCAATGTGTGTATCCTATGTGGTTTTCTGTTGCAACGTTTTACACAAAGTCTGCATTTTAGTTTCTGCTGAACATATTTATCTTTGTACCCCATTTGTCTTGATCCCTTCAGACTTAATTTTGCACTTGATTTGATAGTCTTTATGAGGCATAACTTCCATTAACTTCCAATATATTGGGATTATTTCCTAAAGAGCTGCAATATTGTTATATTGCCATTTACATATCAGCTAAAAGTATGCATAAATATTTGTACACACACATGTGGTATATATATTTCTTCATACCATTCATACCATATGCACATACAATGCACATATTTGTCTAACCTAGATAATAAGATTTTCATGGCAAGGACTCTGAGGTTATGTTTACACTGCAATTAAAAACCTGCGGCTGGCCTGTGCCAGCAGACATGGGCTCACGGGGCTCAGGCTGTGGGGCTGTTTAATTGCAGTGTAGATTTCTGCAGAGCCGGTGCAAGGATATTTTGCGCCCTAGGCGAAACTTCCACCTCGCGTGCCCGCCCCGCCCCCCCAAAATAAATCACATACATTATACACAATACACGGTCACAGAGTAACATGTTATAATTTATGCAGTCATAACACAGCAGCAGGGCTTAAAACTCAGACAGGGCCGCCCAGAGGATTCAGGGGGTCTGGGGCAAAGCAATTTCAGAGGCCCCTTCCATAAAAAAAAGTTGCAATACTATAGTAACATGTATTTGGAAATGTAAAAAATAACTAGTGAAATACATTCAAAAATTAATTTGTAATAATTTGAAAATAAGCTAAATACATTATTTAAAAACATTAAATGCTTTAATGGTATGTATACATTTGCAATTACATAATGTGCTGTTGCTGGGTGATGGTGATGGTTGGTACCAATGGGCTGTCGCTGCCTGGGGGTGGTGCTGCTGTTGCCCAGGGCTGGGTGGGGAGCTGGGCTCTGGGTTCGGG
>NW_020664381.1:4044366-4106811 GCF_002925995.2 Terrapene triunguis
CAGGCGCCTTAGGCCGAGCTGTGTGGGGAAGCGCTTACCTTGCCCAACGCAGGGGCGTCGGGGTCCTCTTTCTTCCTCTGCTCCACCAGACTGCCGCCTGAGGCTCTTTTCTTCTCCGTGCCCCCTGCTGGGGCTGACCGTGGAGGCTGAGCCAGGAGGCAGCCAGCCGCCCCTTTCCTCCAGAAGCCCTGCTGAGTCGCGCCTGTGGCCGTCGCTGGGCACATGCCGCAGAGCTGCGGAGCGCTGCCCAGCTGCCGGCGTCCCCGCCGGCCATGAGAAGAATGGCATGGGATGGAGCGGCTGCACTGACCCAGGGAAACCCCTGGGCTGCCTGCCGGCGGCTCAGACTCCCTCTCTCTCCCAGCGCAGCGGTTGCTGGAACACTTTAAAAAAATTGGGGGCGCCGCTTTTTGGCGCCCCCAAATCTTGGCGCCCTAGGCAACCTCCTAGTCCGCCTAAATGGTAGCACTGGCCCTGGATTTCTGGGGTTGCGCTGCAGCCAGAGCTCTGGGACCCTCGCATGGTCCTGGACCCCAGGCTCCAGCCCAAGCCCAGATGTCTACACTGCAATTAAACAGCCTCACAGCCTGAGCCCTGCAAGCTCAAGTCAGCTGTCATGGATGAGCTCTGACTGTCTAATTGCAGTGTAGATATGCCCTGAGTGAAATTTTGGGCTCATTGATGTTAACAGGAGTAATGCCATTGATTTCTACAGGGCCAGGATGTCACCTTGTCTTTTTTGTTTTCTAAGATCCATGTATTATAATTATCGTGGCAGGTAGCTGGGTGCATTGGTTTCTTAAACCAGATAAACCTCCTATATTCTTCAACTACTTCCATTCAAGTTATCAAGAATTCTATCCATCTTTTTACTCATTTCATTGCAGAACCATGTAGTCATTATGATCAGATATTCTATTTTGTGGTAACCAAAATTTCATTTCACCATGACTTTCCTAAAATATTCACACGATGTTCTTGTTTCTATTTTTAAAATGTGTTTACAAATACACTGAGGTTTTAGTAAAATGATCATACACGTATCAGGTCAGGAACAACTTTTTCAAGTGACATTTCTTGGATGCTGGAAACACTCAGTATTTATCATTATGTCTCACGCACCCACGATGGCATGTTATTACAAACTTATACAAGTTCCCTGGGATGTTCCATTTTGATAGTATAAAGTGTTTTAGTAAACTGTTTGGGCGAAAACAAGTACAGTGAACTACCACAATCACCAAACAAAAGCACTTGTGCTATGTGAACAATGCAGACACGGGCATCCATACACAAATATTATAAAGCTCCAACACAGGGGATTTTACTTAGAGTAGAGTCAGTGCTTTCATTGCCAAAGAGTTTAGTGAATAATTTGCAGCACATAACTTATTCCTGGTCCTGAAGTATCTATAAGCAAATTGCGATTTCCACAAACTTTTTGTTTGTGACTGGACCAATTTATTTTGCTTTGCTCTATGGATAGATCGTGAATAGTTATAGGTTAGCTCAATACTTGATGTTCAAAATTTGAGCTGTGTTCATTAGTATTGATTGGTTGGTCACAAGTGACATGGTGGCACGGGACTTTGAATCTCTCACAGCGGGAGGGATAGCAGAGCATGCTAGGCAGCAGTAGCAGAGAAACCGGATTAGAGAATTTTAGAAAATCATGAATGTTTTTCTTTGTGGGCCACACAAGTCTGGCCTGAGGCATCTTTCCTAGAAGAATTAAGCTACTGTCACATTTACTGGCTGGGTGCAAACTTTCAATTTACTTTTTGTTCATCACATTGCCACAACAGAATTGTGCAATGGCTATCCTTTCTTCCTGTTTCCATGCTTTAAAAAACTCCAGTTAATTGTATCACTGTAGTTTGGACAGTAAGTAAATATGTTCCTAATTGGAATGCACTCATTTTGCGGTTATGAGATACGTGAAGAGATTCTACTTTTACCGTATGCAACATGTGTTTAGTGTTTGGAAATACAGGGACATGAATGGCTCCCCATGGAGCTAAAATTTGTACATTATGGTTTTGACCAGAAAAATGTGCACTTTTAAGGGAGACTAGTAAATGTATCATCCCATCACCCTTTTTTAGCTGCAAGTCCCACACACAACCACTGAAGGCCACCACAGATGTGTTTTTTTTAAGTCAGGAAAGAGTGTACAAGTTTTATCTAAGCATATAATATAGCCACATGCATGACATAAAATGGAAGGCCAACATTGTCTATATGCACCTATGGCTTCTGTTATTTGTGTCTCTTTCTCACCACTGAAAAGTTCGTCTCTCTTTGAAGATAGTTGTATGAGTTGAAACAGGCTCATCTGAGGTTGGAATATTTTTTTCATGCCCCTGAAGACTCCACCTACTTTTGGTTTAAATCGGACCAGCTCTGGGTACATAGTTAATAGCAATGGATGTAAATGCTCATTGTGCAAGTCCCTTAGCATTTGAATAGAAAGAAAGAAAGAAAGAAAGAAAGAAAGAAAAGTCTAGGTGGTCAAAGGGTGGCAGTTTTGAGTTATTAAGAATGATTTGGATTAGCCCCAGTCTCTGTAGGTGACTAGGTTCCAAACACAGATATATCACATCTGTTTCTTGTTCGCAGTCACTAACAAAGAAGCACAATATGTACACACTCACAATTTTAGATGTGTGTCTGATCCTTTAAGGAACTGAGCTAGCTATTAAAAAAAGTACAGCTGGACCTTGTATTCAAATTTACAGATTAGGCAAAAGCCCAGAGGTGAAAGGTCATTTAAAGCAGTTGAAAGCATTTCTAGGGATTTCCTGATTGGGGAGGGAAAAAGAGAGTCCTGCAGTTCTACGAAGTGTGCGATAAAAGCCAAAGTAATATGTGAGACAGTTTAATGGGTTCTATTCTTGATGAAAATCTTGAAACAGCTTCACTAATATGGTATCGAAATCCAATATGCCAGCCATATTATCTGTGTGAAATGGCTTATTATCTAGGGAAGAAAAGACCTGAAGGGCAGTGCTCAATATTAAAATATTCAAACTGTGTTATATATTTGAGTTAAAAAAAATCTAACTTAATTATTTAAAAAAATATTTGTGAAAAAATGACAAAAATCATTACCTTTGACCTCACTATTATTTTTTCTTCTTGCACAAAATTAGCTTTTTTGATTTGTGGTATGATTGTCACATATAACAGCATTAAATTAACATCTAACATAATACTAATAGCTTTCACTTCTATAGTGTCTTTTAACCAAGGATCTAAAAGCACTTAATAAATATTAATCCTCACAGCACTCCTTTGAAATAGGGAGGTATAATTGTCATCATTTTACAGATGGGGAAATTGAGGCAGAAGAGGAATCAGAGGAAGGCTAAGGATATGTCTACACTGCACACTAAGCCAGGGATCTGACTCAGGTTTGAGCCCAGGCCCCTCCTCCTGTCCACATATAAATCAGTCTGACTTAGGTGAGCAAGCACTCAGGAAAAAGATCCTAGGACCCTCCTTGGAGCCCAAATCCCCCTGTCAGTCCAAGCCCTGTCACTTTGCAGTGTGGATGCAGGTCAAGCCACGGACCCATGACAGAAGTCTGCATAGTGCAGGATGGATGCATTAGCGCAGCTGTGAGACCCCGGGTCCACAATGCAGTGTGGATGCTCAAGTGCAGGCTTAGAAACACTGAGTCCACAAGCCCAGGACCCAGAGACATGTGTTTACAATGCAGTGTAGACATACCCTTAGTGACTTATGCCGGATCACAAAGGACGTCTATGTCAAAGCTGGGAGGGAAATAAGGTCCAATTATTACATTGATAGCTTGAGACTTGGGAGTCCCTCTTCAATTCTCTTCTCCTCTGACCTTGGGCAAGTTGCTTAGTCCCTTTGTGCTTCAGTTCTCCATCTGTAAAACTGCGATAATAGAAATTCCCTATATCACGGGAGCATAGTGGAGATAATAATAGGTGTTGTACAAGTAGCTAAGGTACTCAGAGCTGGGGATATACTCAGGACTCCAACACCTGTGTTATTTTTCATGAGAGAGAGCTGGCCTGTAAGCAGGTTGAGAGTGGGTGAGTGTAAGGATGAAGACAGTAAGACAGGCTGCGGTTCTCATATTAGCATTTTATATATATATTGATATGAAACTGTAACTGAGAAGCCTCCTTGAAAGAGTGATTTTAAGAAAGGATGCAAAGGAGGAGAGGGCAGAGGTATGGCAGATAAGGTGAGGATGGCAGTTCCTTGTATGCCATTAGCATGAATGAAGACATATGGGCATAGGAGAAGGATGTGAAGGGAGCAGTCAGCTAAGCAAGCTGGGATGAGTGAAGACAGTTTAGAGGGGGCAAGAGAGGAGGCAAGGACAGAAGGGTAGAAAGGAGCAAATTTGTGACTAGCATTGAAGGCAAAAACAAGGAACTTGAATATGATTCTTTGATGGGAAGAAATCTGCTTCTGGTAGAACAGTCTCTTTTGTGTAATCCTCGATGTTAGGTAGAGAGACTTCCTATAATTGTGTAGCAAACAATGCAAGTAGCCTGATGAGACAAACCAAAGAATTTCTTTTAGAGGGGCACTGAGCACCATCTAGTGTCAATTACTGTAACAAAGAAAAGCACTAGCCAGAACTCCTATCTAGCTCACATTCAGTTCAGAGTAATGTAATCGAAACAAACAAGTAGTGCACACTACTTAAGGCATGCATTGCATGCAGTCCCAATTCCACACTGCATGTTTCTTTTTATAAGGATATCTTGTGGTATTAAAAACAAAATCTGTGTGTTTGGGGAGAAGATGTCAAAAGGAGATTGACGAGTTCTTTCTCTCTCTCTGCTATTCAAAATCTGATAATGCACTAAATTATAAATGTGAAGCTTTTTATGGAAAATGTAATCATAGAGCTACATTGGATCTGAAGTTGCATGGATCCAGTGGCTGGAAACACCTGCATGGGGGTATGGAGGGACAGCAGCTACCATTTTAGACTATAGAGCGAAGTAGCAGGCATGGAAGGTTTGCCCTGTAGTTTGGCTCTGGTTTGTGAAGGTGGATTATTTTCTGATGCACCCCCACTTAATTCCCTGCTTAAAGCCCATTTATGTGAGCTTTATTTGTGTGAGGGGATGAATTTAATCTCCTGTGAACAGATTTACTGTTTATTTTTTATTTTTTTTGAGTCAGTGGAAAACAGTGAGTTAGAGAGAGGAAGTCCTGATGGAGAGTTTGGTGAAAACTTGATAAGAATACATTTTTCCCTCACACACTGTGTAGGTTTAGCTTGGCCAAACTGTATGAAAAGCTCAGAGCTACGTTTAATCAGAATACTGTGCTTTTTTAAATAACAAAAACTCTACAAAATATTATTTGAGAAAGCGGCACTACTGCATGTTGCTGTGATGGAATGACCAGATGTGTCATGCATTGGATCAAAAAAATCCTTTTGTTTATGAAAATCTACATATAAAAAATAATGCCATGAAAACTGTTTTTATTCCTTTCTACTTATTTTGTATGCAGTTTGGTGCTACTTCAAATATATTTCTTACATATAATACCTGTTACTTTTGGTGGGAAAAATGCTTTGCTTTTTACATCCAGATAATTTTGCTTGATATATTCCAATAGGTTGCAGTCTTCACCAGCTGAGTTATTCCCCTTTTTGGACTGAGCCAAGTCATCCATAAGTGTTTTGAGAGAACATTACTTGAAAATATTTATATTTAAAGGCATACTGCCAACTTTAAAAAACATATGCTGTAAGCAAATAAATGAATTTACTTATGATACTAACAACACCTTAAAATATTGAAAAGGAAAGAATTTTAAGAATGTAATTTGCCTCCCACTATTTATATACTTTGTTTACATTTAGTATTTCTGACAGTTTGGACAATGAAAATCGATGAGGTCGGTCACTTTTGTTTATAGAGTTTAACTTTAAGACAATTGACAGCATGTGGGGGGAACTGCTTTGCCCTTACAGAGCTTCAGTGAAGTCACTGAGGCTCTGCCCAGGCATATCATTAATCAACATTCAGTAAATTGCACGATTGGGGCCTTAATTTCTTGGATCCTTATCCATTGCCAACTGAAGTCAATGACAAAGTTCCTGTTAACTTCAGTGGTGTCATTTCAGGACCTTTGTGATTGACTTGATTTCAAACACTGCACAGGAATGATTATATGTTTTAAAACAACTGTTTAAATTACTTTTTTTTAAAAAAATTGTGGAATCATTTCTGCTAGTCAGGTTTTATAAAATTTTGTTTTTACAAAATTTAAATTTTGGATGAAATTTAACTTCAGAATGTCCTTTCGTTTAACTAGGAATTCAAACCAAAATTTGAAGTAACCATAAGTTACTTAGCATCATGCCCAGGTGCAATAGATTGACTGGTAGAAAAGACTTTGCTACTGTTGATGCTTTGAAACTACCCATATCAAGACTGACTTTTATTTATATTAGGGCTGTCAAGCGATTAAAAAAATTAATCGTGATTAAGCGTGCAGTTAAAATTAATCGTGTGATTAATCACGCTGTTAAACAATAATAGAATACCATTTATTTAAATATTTTTGGATATTTTCTACATTTTCAAATATATTGATTTCAATTGCAACACAGAATACAAAGTGTACAGTGCTCACTTTATTTTTTATTACAAATATTTGCACTGTACAAAACAAAAGAAATAGTATTTTTCAGTTCACCTAATACAAGTACTGTAATGCAGTGCTTCTCAAAGTCGGGCCGCTGTTTGTGCAGGGAAAGCCCCTGGCAGTCCGGGCCAGTTTGTTTACCTGCTGCGTCGGCAGGTTCAGCTGATCACTGCTCTCACTGGCTGTGGTTCGCCGCTCCAGGCCAATGGGGGCTGCGGGAAGTGGCGCGGGCCGAGGGACGTGCTGGCTGCCCTTCCCACAGCCCCCATTGGCCTGGAGTGGCGAACCGTGGCCAGTGGGAGCCGCGATCGGCTGAACCTGCCGACACGGCAGGTAAACAAACCGGCCCGGACCGCCAGGGGCTTTCCCTTCACAAACGGCAGACCGGCTTTGAGAAGCACTGCTGTAGTTCATGAAAGTTGAACTTACAAATGTAGAATTATATAAAAAAAAAACTGCATTCAAAAATAAAACAATGTAAAACTTTAGAGCCTACAAGTCCACTCAGCCCTACTTCAGCCAATAGCTCAGACAAACAAGTTTGGTTACAATTTGAAGGAGATAATGCTGCCCGCTTCTTGTTTCAATGTCACCTAAAAGTGAGAACAGGTGTTCACATGGCAGTGTTGTAGCCAGCTTTGCAAGATATTTATGTGCCAGATGTGCTAAAGATTCATATGTCCCTTCATGCTTCAACCACCATTCCAGAGGACATGTGTCCATGCTGATGATGGGTTCCGCTTGATAACGATCCAAAGCAGAGCAGACCGACTCATGTTCATTTTCATCATATGTGTCAGTATTTATTTTCTTTTTTGGTGGTAGGGTTCTGTAATTTCCACATCTGAGTGTTGCTCTTTTAAGGCTTCTGAAAGACTGCTCCACACCTTGTCCCTCTCAGATTTTGGATGGCACTTCAGATTCTGAAACGTTGGGTCGAGTGCGGTAGCTAATTTTAGAAATCTCACATTGGTACCTTCTTTGCATTTTGTCAAAATTGCAGTGAAAGTGTTCTTAAAACGAACATGTGCTGGGTCAACATCCGAGATTGCTATAACATGAAATATATGGTAGAATGCGGGTAAAATAGAACAGGAGACATACAAATCTCCCCCAAGGAGTTCAGTCACAAATTTTATTAACGCATTATTTTTTTTAATGAGCATCATCAGCATGTCCTCTGGAATGGTGACTGAAGCATGAAGGGGCATACGAATGTTTAGCATATCTGGCATGTAAATACCTTGCAACGCCAGTTACAAAAGTGCCATGCGAATGCCTGTTCTCACATTCAGGTGATATTGTAAATAAGAAGCAGGTAGCAGTATCTCCTGTAAATGTAAACAAACTTGTTTGTCTTAGGGATTGGCTGAATAAGGACTAGAGCCTACAAGTCCACTCAAAGTTTTACATTGTTTTGTTTTTGAGTGCAGTTATGTAACAAAAAAAAAATCTACATTTGTAAGTTACACTTTCACAATAAAAAGATTGCACTACAGTACTTGTATGAGGTGAATTGAAAAATACTGTTTCTTTTATCATTTTTACAGTGCAAATATTTGTAATAAAAATAATATAAAGTGAACACTGTACACTTTGTATTGTCTGTTGTAATAGAAATCAATACATTTGAAAATGTAGAAAAACATCCAAAAATATTTAATAAATTTCAATTGGTATTCTGTTGTTTAACAGTGCAATTAATCGCGATTAACTTTTTAAACCACGATTAATTATATATAAAGAAATCCTTAAATTAGCTGATAGGGGATTCTTCACTCAGTTCTGATATTTGACTCCAGTATGGAGATTTGTGAGCACTTAAAACCCCATCTTACATCAATCAGCATTCATGCAAATCATGTATCACCTTGTGTAAACTTTAGTCCTTTGACACACCAAACTACAGAATCATTACATAGACTCTATCTATATTTTTCATGATGAAATATGTCTCAGCTGTCTGACTGAATTCTTAGATAAGCATCATTCACAGAGCAGATGCCTATCATTCTCAAAAGATATTAATTAGAGCTAAGTCAAGAATGGGAATTCCATTTTGTGGAGGATTTTGAGATTTCAAATTTTTGTTTTAGTTTTGATTTGGAATGAAACCCAACATTTCAAAGTTCTCCATGAAAGAAATTTCTGAAAACAATTAATTTTGGATCAATTAAAATATTTTGTATTGACAATCTAAATGTTTCATCTCCAGTTTGACTTTTTTTTATATATAACACAAATTTCCAAAAATTTCTACACAAAAAGTTTTTGTTTGTTTGTTTTTGAAAAAATGCATTCTGAAAATGTCAAAACAGGAAGTTTTGATATTGACAGACCTTCCTCCCCTCCCTTTTTTCTCTGTAACAAAACTTTGATGCTATTGACATGATTTCACAAAGCATTTCTATTTCAACATAATTGCATTTTCTGATGGAAAACTATTCCACAGAAGTTTTTCCAACCAGATCTAGTATTAATGTTCAAGAAGCTGATGCTGTATTATTTACATAGGCAAAGTGCCCCAGGAAGTCAATGGAAATTTTGCCTGTGTAAAAAGCATATCAGGCCATAAGTAGTATCATTCAGCTTGAAAATTTTATGTAGCATTTCATATTGCACCCAAAGGATGTACATTAAGGAATATCTTCTATCTTAATGAATATTGTTATGAAATAGGGAATCACCTGAATTTATAGTCTAATACAGGGCTTCTCAAACTGCGGGTCGGGACAACCTCAGGAGGTCATGAGGTTATTACATGGGGGGTCACGAACTGTCAGCCTCCACCTGAAACCCCGCTTTGCATCCAGCATTTATAATGGTGTTAAATATATAAAAAAGTGTTTTTAATTTGTAAGGGAGAAGGGGGTCACACTCAGAGGCTTGCTATGTAAAAAGGGTCACCAGTACAAAAATTTGAGAACTACTGGTCTAATACATTTCATAAAACACAGGGCCACAGCCAGGACTTACAGGGCCTGGGACAAGATGTTCTGTAAGAGTGGGATTTAATAAGCTGGGGGGCAGAGGTTAGGTTGACAGTGGAGTTTGGAGACATCTAAAAGTGGAAATGCAAAACTGACATGTAAAGGTATATCCAGAAACTAACAGCGCCATAAAAACGGTGCTATCTATGGGGGCATCACTCCCACTCCCTGCTAAACAGCTGAACAGTGAGTGTGAGAGGAAAGTGTGCTGTGGTATTACTGCCTCCCTGAAGAGGGCAAAAAGAGCTCATATCAGGCCTCCTAGTCAGGCTGGGCCCAGGACAACATTCCTGGTTAAACTCCCTGACAGCAGCCTTAACAAGACAAATTGCAGATCTATTTAAAACATATGTGTCATCTCATGTTAAAATATATATTTCCCACATTGTAACACTCTCACATTCATAACTTATAGAATCCAAGGTCTGAAACAATCCTACCTATAGCATGAAAACCAGTCAGTTTAGGATAGGGTTGCCAATTATGGTTGTACGTATCCCTGGAGTTTTCATCACACCACATACTCTTTAATTAAAGATTAATCTTTAGTTCCTGGAGACTCCAGGACAATCCTGGAGGGTTGGCAACCCTAGTTTAGGAATGTTTTAACTGTACACTTTATTCAGCTGGTTGGATGTGCTTTAAAAAATATATGCAGTCCATGTTATGAGACATGGAGGATAAGAAACATTTTTCTCTTTTGGAAATTTCTTTCCCCATTTTGGTCTCAGTCTTGCACGTAACTTTGCATGGTTAAATCCCTGGGTCTGTGTCTTTAAAGCTCCACTAGCTTTACCAGTGTCTGGAGTAACTTGCCAGGTCAGAGCCTTTGTCAAGTCAGGTCTCTGAGTCCCCTCTAATAAACAAGAAGTTTAAGTTTAGAAAAGACCACAGCACTGCTCACTCCCTATGATCCTGACTCAGCTAAGCATTTAAGCAAATGCTTATGTCTATCCCTATTCAGGAAAGTACTTACGTATTTCATTGAGGTCAAGGGTTTTAGGCATGTGCTTAAAGTTAGGCACATGCTTAAGTGCTTTGCTGCGCTGGGGTTTATAGCTGCAGGTTTCAATGTGAATGAAAACTTCAAAAGAAAAACCCCGAGACAAGCCAGGGAGACAGGGTTAAGAGAGAAATCTGAAGTGTGAATGTTTGCTGGTCCTAGCAGTCTTTCCCCATCTAGCACTTTCTTATGTCTTTATTTTATTCATTGTCAAAAGCTGCCATTTTTAAAATCTTTGAACCATTATTGAAAATGATAAATAATATATAATGTAACATAACTTACTTTCTTTCTATTTAATCGTAACAATTTCAGAAAAGATATAAAATAAAACAAAAACAATATAAACATTTTTATTATATGGGCTGTGATTTGATAGGCCAATATTTTCCTGCCTGTTCAATACAATGCCCAACACTGCAATCAAATCCACGCAGGCAGATCCCTGTGCCAGTGGGGAGCCCTAATGAAGTCAAAGGCTCTGCATAGGCTCAGGGCTCTGCCTGTGCTTATTAGCTTGTAAGGTAGATAGTAAATTCTCTGGTGAAGGTTTCAATCTGAAAAATTCTTAGCACGCTATGAATTCTATAACAAATGTTACATAATAGTAGAACTTGGTAAGATCTAATCTCTCATCTGTTGTGCACTGAAATCAACTGAAGTCAACAGGAGGTTTGGGTGAATGAAGAGTGTAGGCTGGAGAGGGATTAGTACCGCCACATGCTTTTAAATGGTTGTGTGGGAACTTCTTCAGACTCTACGCTTGTTGGAGATCTGGAACTGATATTTCAAGCTACATAATATTTTTGAGCACAAACATAAACTAAGTTATGAAGTTCATTAGAGTGGAAGTCACCCAGCGCAAGCATTGTACAATGCTTTGAAAATTTCGACAAAAAGGTTCTTATCTTTTGGATGTCTTGCTCATTGTTTGGAGATGAAAAGGGAGGAAATCAACATCCCCCTGAAGTACAATTACTGTAAATTGCTTTCTTTTCTTACTGTTCATAACGAAAATGGGAAAGTAACCACAATTTACCTACTCTGCACAGGCGCAATAATTAAATGAAATTGACATAGATTGTGAAAAGATATCGTGCAGTACAATTGGACTATATATAAATTACCATAGGTAGACAGTAAATTATCTTATCACAATACTAACTCTGAACTATTCTGATGTTACGAGTAGACATGCTGCACTAACATTAAATCAACCCCTCATTCTTTTTGTCACATCTACCAGCCTGTTGGCGTCACCTGTCTATAGCTGCAGCTTTCTTGCAGGTCACTTTGAAGCAAAATATAATGTCTAGCAGAGGAGAAGTCTGTGAATGAGTAATCAAAGCCAGGTAGGAAATGCTGGAAGGAATATGGGGCTCTGTATGAATCCCTTAGAGTGAAAGATGGAATCATAACTAAAGCTATGGGCAGAACTTATCCCTGTGCTTGTGCAGAGCCCAAATCAGGGAGGGAGGGTAATGAAGGCTTGTTCAGCCTCGAACTCTTGTTAGGGCAGCCCGGAGGCTCTTCAGGCATTAGTTGAGGTACAGGGCCACCTGACAACACTCCCTCCTACTCCCTGAACACATGCCATCTTCCCACAGCGTGGCCTCGAACAAATCCTGCACCATGAATTGGCCCCTATTTTTTTACTTCTCTAGTGCTGCATTGTGTTGTGAAAAATGTCCACTAAATGCCAAGGGGGGCAGTACTAAGCAAATGGTCATCAGTTACACCAGGGGTAGGCAACCTATGGCACGCGTGCCGAAGGCAGCACGCGAGCTGATTTTCAGTGGCACTCACACTGCCCGGGTCCTGGCCACCGGTCCGGGGGACTCTGCATTTGAATTGAATTTTAAATGAAGCTTCTTAAACATTTTAAAAACCTTATTTACTTTACATACAACAATAGTTTAGTTATATATTATAGACTTATAGAAAGAGACCTTCTAAAAACGTTAAAATATATTACTGGCACGCGAAACCTTAAGTTAGAGTGAATAAATGAAGAATCGGCACAGCACTTTTGAAAGGTTGTCGACCCCTGAGTTACACAGTGAAGCTTTACTTTCCCTTTGTTTCATAAATGGGAGGGTAGTGGGGCCGTGAGAGAGGATGGGCTCGTAGGCACTGGCTATTTGGTTTTCTACTGTCTGATATTTGTGTGCACCCACCAAGAAGCTTCCAATCTACTTTCCTGCTACCACTTTATTATTATTATTATTTATTTGTTAATTGGGCTAGCACCTAGAGGCCCCAAACAGAGCTCTGTGCCCCATTGTGTGAGGCACTATATGTTCAGATGGGAAAAAGACTGTGTACAGTTATTGTTATCCTGTGGGGCCCTGATCCTGCAATGCCGATTGCAAGATTGAGGCCACTCTTAGCTAACATCCTAACAGTGGGAATGTTTCTTATTTCATCACATTTTTGGTACGAACTTAAAATAGCTGTTTGGGAAATCTATTCATCCTTTAAAGTATGCCTTATGGGGTAAATTCTGCTCCCACCACTCAGCCTGGGTAACCAGGCTCTGCACTGGAGAGGTCTGAGATGTCCGGGGAAGAGGAATCCTGTCCCCAGCCCATGGAGCAGCTGTGAGGCTGCAGTAGCTCACATGGCCTCTTTGCTCACCTTGCACAAGGGTAATGACTGTGGCTTAGTGTGGTCACAGAGCCACCAGCCTGCCCCGTAACACATGCAGTCAACCCTACAGAGCTGTGTTCCATAGCGCATAGTTGGTAGAGACTGCCTGCCATATCTTTGAGAATCCTGTTCCTCCTTGCACACCAGTTCTGCTGCTTGCCCTGTATCTGCTACAATGCCTGCAACATTGGGGCAGAGCATATTTTCCCTTGTGTGAAAGGTGAAATCTGTTTCCTAGTTACACTACAGCCCCCAATGTCATTAACGAAGGGGAAGCTGGCAAAATGATAGTCCCCAAAACAATTTCAGCTTTTACTTAAAAAAAACACCACTTTTCCATACTTCAGTATTGTCATCCCAAGCATTCAGAAAGAATGAGTCAGGACTCCAAAACACCATGAGATTGGCTTAAAAAAATAATGAGTTTTAAAAGTAATCTGTGTTGGGTGCTTATTATTTTTCCTTCTGGTTTTTGAGCCTTTATGAGTCATGTTTATAGCTTGTCTCCTAAACCATGGAGGCTAGAAGCTTATTTTTTGTTGGGGTTTTTGTTGTTGTTTCATTTTTTATTTTATGAAAGCTGAGATTTTCACATCATCTCTTGCCTCCAGGAGCTGGGGCTTTAACAAAAACATCAAATGTTTTGAGACGTACAATAAAAACACAAGAGCTGGGAACACTGAATTTGAGTGTTTGTGTGCATGCTTTTTAACTTTGTCCATACTGTATAACCTTTTCATCCTTCCCAACACCATTAAAAAAATAAAATAAAATAAAATTGCCAGCAGTTCAGCACTCAACCCTTTGGGGGCAGGGATTGTCTTTTTTCCCATGTTTGTACAGCACCTAGCACAAAGGGGTTCTGGGCCATCCTACGCATTATGATAATATAAAGAATAATAATTAATAACAAAGCAGCATCATGTACACACTCAGTTGAGGGGGGGATAAATTATGGGCTCCAGTTCATTTGCTTTATAGCTAAAAATAACAGTATAATAGATCAGACAAGATATAAACTGTCAATACCTCAGGTAACTAGGCCTGAGATTAATGCACATATTCAGACATGGGGTAAATAGATTAGACTTCTCTGATGTCAATGGAGTTGTACACCAAGTCTGACTTTGGCCCTGAATCGGTAAATCCCCAGGGGATAGCCTATATGAAACCCTGTCGAATTTGGCCCATTTCATCTGACATCTGCATCCTGCTTCAGAGTGGCATGTCACACTTACTGCACATCAGATCACACCTGCCTAAGCTGTCATAGGCAATTGACTTTTTTTTTGTTTAAAAAAAAATCTGGTAGCCACATATCATCAAGAAAAACAACATTGTTTTTAGGACCTCTTATCTCTTCGCTCCCAAATATCCTGTTTCTTCGAGCTGCAGTAGCCAGGACCAATAGAAACCTCTTCCTGCCATTGGCTGACTTCATTTCCCAGAGTTAGCACAATCTCATCCGCTCTAAACAACTTCATCAAAACTTCTTTCTGGTCAGAGCGAAGCAATAATTATTATTAACAATTATTAGCGATCAATAATCTTAATCACATTATGGCAAGCACTATTAAGGTAAGAAAGGGGTACATTTTTATTGGACATTTTTTCAATAATATGTTCTTTGGTTTCCTTTATCAACACAGATAAGTTAGAACTGGGCAACACCCCCACTGCCACAATAGAGGACAACAAGATTTCCTTTGTACTGCCTAGTAAATTTCCTTTTTCCTACTCCAACCATCCGCAAGGCTTAAAAACTTCTAACTCGGAAAAAAAATTGGGTTTTTTAAATTCACTGTTCAGTGCTGTGGATTGCATATGCAAAGCCCTTTTATGAGAGCTTCGAATTTTCTTGTAGGTATCATTTCTGACAACTTGGATGTGTATCTGGATTGCCGTAAGGGGATAGGTTGTTCACTGAAAGAAAGAAAAAAGGGTTCCTCAGAATGCTGAACCTTTGGATACTTTTAAATGCTTCCCCTATTGACAGGGGCACAAACATTTGCACATGGAAATGAAGAGACATCAGCTCTTGTTTTGAGTAATGCAGATGTTACAGATTTATTTTTGTGGCAACTCTATACTGATATTCAGGATTTTTCTTAAATGTTGTCTTAACCGTGGTGGCATTCTGCTTGGTGTGTGCTTTTTGTCTTTATTTTTTGGACAATAAAAATCTGTCATTGATTCATAACTAACTTTTATGAGTAAGCATTATTTTAACAGCTGTTTAAAAGACTGCTTAGCTGAGTTTTGCAGGTTTCTTTGCTCAGATAGCTGAATAAATCTATCTAATTTTTGCTGTACTATGTTGCAATAGATAGCAGTTACAGATATAGCAATAGCTATGATTAATTGCAGAAGAAAGCTAACTGTAACTGAATGCCTGGTGATAATGAAACCAGTTTTATGTGAAGTACAAAACTACACGTACAATAAGGACTCTGCATCAGTGGGGTTTTTTTTCAGATACAGGACCGAGATATTTAATCACTTTGAGGTATTACGTATTTTTATACTTTTCCAATTATGATGGAGATATAGTAAATGATATAGGACAGCAGCAATGGCAGGCCACTAAATAATTGAAGCTGATGTTTGATTCCTGAATAACTTCTGCTTTGTTGTTTGAATTTGTCAGGTGTTTGATGCTGTTTTTGTTAAAAATTTTGTAATATGAAAATCTTGCCTGAGAATTATTTGAATTGTGTGCATGTGTGTGTATGTCTGTATATATTTATAAAGCAGTCTGTTCTTATCCTTTTGTAATGAGGGATGCTTTCAAGAGTCTACCTACAGAGATCAAAATATGAATCTACTTTGCATTGTGGGCCAATACATGTCATATGCTGAGTGCTCCCTGCAACAGCTGGGCTCCTATTGATTTCAGTGGCAATTTACGGGCACTCAGCACCTGGCAGGAGACATTCAGCACTTTACAGGATCAAGCTCTATATGAAAATTTTGAGGTTCCTAGAGTCAGCATGTTTGCTGCTAAGAGAAAGTGCTGTGTATTAATTTAGTAATGATGAGCTGACATTTCTTTTAAGCAGGACGGTCCTCCTGATGTGAGTGGGAAATTTTGCTTAAAAACTGAAGGCACAATATGCTTAGATGCAGTATAAGGTTTTTTGGTTTTTTGTATTTCTATATTTTTCTTTAGTATATTTATAGTGAGGTCAATGTTAACAACTATTATAACACTATTATGTTGTTGTTATATTACTGGCTTCCAGCACAGTGATAAGAACAACTAGCTGCATTTTACACGTCAGTTCCTTAAATTGAAGCTTCAGTAGAGATAGTAAAGGTCTCCTAAGTGAAATAATAATTAGATTTTGCCACCTCATTTTGGGCCAAATCCTACAGTGGAGTTTTGCCTGATTAAGGCCTGAAGGACTTTGGCCCTACTTTGCTGGAAAGTCCTTAGTTTTGATGCCAGGATTTAATTTATGTCCATCCACAATGTAAATTAACTGGGGCGAAATTATAAAAGTTTTAGACTCTAAACTAAGGAAGTATATTTAACATGAAGATCATTTCCAGTCCCAAGAGGTTCAATTCCTGTTCTAGGTAGAGTAAATGAAGCAAGTATTTGACTGAGAGAGTGATCAGAAATAAACATTTCTGTCTATAGGCTTAAAATGTAAAAAGCAACTGTATAATTTCTCACTTTTTTTTGCCATTTCAGAATAGCAAGCCAGCTCCTCAGCTGCTGTAAATCAGTGTACCGCCATTGATGGACTACATTGATTTACACCAGTTGAGGATCTGGGCCAAAGATTGAAAGCCTTCTAAATAGTTCAAATTGGATCTATGCATTTGGCTTTTAGTCACTTCTATGGGAGCCTTACACATTCATCAAAGGTGAGAGTTTGGCTCAGAATATTTATGTTTTTATTTATAACTGAGTAGAAATTATTATTGATTTATACACACAGAGAGATGGACTTTCAGTATAATTCATTGATTCACTGTTCTTTAAAATGCCTAAGGGCCCAATCCTGCAAACACTTAACACTCTTAACTTTAAGCACAGGAATAGTCCAATCGACTTTATTGGGACTAGTTGGTATATTTAAAGTTAACTATGTATGTGAGTGTTTCCAGGATCAGGGGCCTATGTCACGAATGTGATATCTCTGTCATCCTGTAAATAAGTTAATATGTGGATGCGCTCATGAATTCTAACTATCTACTATCTCATAATAACTGTCCCTCGATTATATGGAAAGCAGAATGTCCTGGGATGAGCTGTCAAACTAATTGGCAAAACTCATAAGCTTTTTTGCTAGCAATCCTGGACTTTTGAATAAATTATTCAATTTATACTTTAGGAATAACCGTACAGAATCAAACCAGTTGTCCATAGAGTTCAGTATGTTGTCTCCACCAGTGGTCAATATCAGCTGCTGTCGAGGAAAGTGCAAGAAACCCTATGGTGGAAAAATGTAGAATAATCTGCCTTCAGAGAAAGTTTCTTCCTAACTCCCATAATTTAGTAGTTGGTTTAAACCTGAAGCATGAGGGGTTATATATCTAATTTGTTTATTTATGTTACCCAACTAACTCATTATTCTCATTATTCATATAAATGGCTACATCTTTTTTGGAATCTGAAAGATAAAATGCTCCTTCAGGCAGAAGTCCTCCTGACAATTGGGATATCAAATACTAAGAAGCAATGTTTTCTTCCAGCGCAAATTGTAACCTGAAGATGTGTGCAGTGTATGCAGAACACTATGTACAGAAAATGAGGGCTAGAAAATAAATACAGTACCATTGATTGTAGGCTTCTATTTTTCTTTCTTAGAATGACATGAAAAAATAATCCAATCTCCCCTTGTGGTTGATATTAACATACTTATCTTGAATTTCTTTTTTTCTATCACCTTTCAGTGATGGAAGGAATGTCAAATGCAAAAATGTCTATTTTAAACTGGAATTTGAATTCCACATCCTACAGCAGGCCCCACTTATTTTGTTCTCCTTGCCTGCCAGTGCAATTACAGTTATTTTTAATAAGAAAAAGCTATTGAGTAATTAATAATCGACATTTTATAATGGCTTATCAATTACACATGTGGACAGTTCTCTTAACCTAATCTACCTCTAAATATATATGCACTCTCCTTGTTATGACTAGTTTCCTTTCTGTGGTTGACTTGGAAGCTATTGTCTATGAGATAAAGTGTCTACATATTTGATACAGGAATTTGGAATACTTGAGGTTGCCAGGGCTGGTGTTACAAATTCTGTAGGTCTCCACAGACCATTGGTGTGCTGATTAAATCAATATATACTGTACAAGAACCTTTCATCAGAAATCTTAGTCTTCAACTCTAAGCTACTCTATATAGCACTGTTGCTCCCCTCCCCTCCTTTGAAAGGCAAAATACTTATTTCAAATATTTTTGAAACCAAGCAAAACTGAAGGCTGACGTCTTGTGGAAAGCTTTGAGAAATAATCTTCTTAGAGATAGGTGTGATTACTTTTCCGCAAACATCATTTGTGCAGTATTGTGTATTTCTGTTAGTTGCATGAAAACAAAATATTAAAAGTTCATCGGTCCTTGTTGCTTGTTCCTCATTTGGATTCAGTCCAACAAAGCACTCAAGCATGTGCTTGACTATAAGCAAGTAAATAGCCCCATTGACTTCCATGAGACTACTCATCTGCATAAAGTTAAGCACACAGCTAAATGCTTTGCTGAATCAGGGCCTTAAAGCTTTTTGGCCTGATACTGTACTCCTTAATTCAGACAAAACTGTCATTGATTTAAATTGGAGTGTCGTTCAAATGAGGACTGCAGGATCAGGCCCCCATTTCTTTCCAGGACAAACAATTATAGTGCCACAAACATAAAGTTATGACATCAAGTAGAAGTAGATTAAATCTTGTAAAATAAACAAAACCAAAAAAAAAAAAAGGACCAAATTCAGCCCTGTTGTAACTCTACTTGATTTATGCCTGCCTGCGTCAAGCCTGACTTTGATCCAAAGATACAGTTTCCATATAAATTACTCTAAGTAAAGAAGAAGAGATGAAAAATACCTAATGGATTTTTTGTTTGGTTTGCTTTTAACAGAAGCTAAGCTATCTCTAAACAGCATGCTTTTGAAAAAGTTCCATGAGACTTCAACAGGCCTTTGAAGCGGTAATGTTGGTAGAATTAAACATTCTGAACACATTGGAGATCTCCTGCTGAGAAATGCAGAGGCATTTTAAAGAAATGTTAAGGGAAAACAAAAATGTTTATTTTTGAAGTGGCAATTCATAATCCAATAAGAATATTCATACCATTCATTTAAAAACGATTACTCCATATAATTTAGCTTTCTAAAGCAGCATAGCAGGTTTCTTTAGGAAATCAGTTAAATGGAAAAAATTGGCTTATGTCACTTATAGTATCATTTTTCGCAAGATAAAATTAAATAGTGGGGCACACTGGGTCTCATCCAAAGCCTATTGAAGTTGGTGGGACTTTTTCCAATAGCCTTTGGATCAGCCCCATAATCAGCTAATTAAAAAGTAGCTTCTTTTGCTGGATGGTGATAGAATAGGGTTAGTGATACCTGCAGTTATTTCGACTGTTAGCATTGAAAAGGTGCATGCTAATGGACTGAGCAAATTGCCACATACTCTGCTTATTTTACTGTTATTTATTTCTAAATTATTTGTTGATCTCTGAGTGTGCTCATCACTGTGCAGAACAGAGAAGTGGCCATGAGACTTGCCCTAAGGAGTTTACATGTACAGTTGCTGAATCTTATACCTAAGTGAGGGATATGTGTGTATGGGGTCACCTAGTCGGCAGCATTGTGAATAAGCTGTTTTCAGACTGGATAAATGTCTCACCCCCACTTTATTTTTTAGCAATTAAGGGAGTTGTACAGTCCCATAGTAATACCCATCAGGGTGTTTGGGGAAATAGAGTCTGCAGGATATTTGGTGAGATTTGTCTTGGAAATCAATAGTAAGAGGAAGTTCCCAACACACAAGGGGCAGACTCTTCATGCTGCTTTCCATGTTTTCTCTCTCCCCCAGCATGCATGGCTCCCTTGAGAACAGTGCTGACAGTTTTTGTTATGTGGATACCAATCCTATTAGGAACAGAAATGAGAACAATAACTTATTTCAACTAGATCATGATATAGATATTGGTAATGATTTTCAATCTGCTCGCCTGTACTTAGTTTGAACTAGTGACCTAGAGGTGAAAGACACTGTGGAAATGATCATCCTACAAGTCTCACTTCTCTCACTAGTAAAATAATGGAACAAATATTAACATAAAAACAACATCATTAAACATCTAAACATTACAAGAACCCTGGGCACTAAGCAGTGTGTAAAGAATGCATTGTGCCAGACAATTAAATTGTTTTTTAAACAGAGTTTGAAAATCAGTGGCTGGAGAGAATGCAGTAGATATAATGGGTCAAGTTCATCCAGGGCATAACTCCACTGATTGGAACGGCGACCTTTGACTGGTGTAAATTGGTGTAGCTCCATTGGTTTTGATGGAACTATGCCAATTTACACCAGCTAAAAAAATGGTTTATTAAGAGCAGAATGTACATAGCTTGATTAAGAGAGAGATGATAAATTACAAGTATTTGGAGTGTGTAAATTCCAAGGAAGGGGAATGATTATTTAAGATGGTATCACCTAAAAATGTGGCCATAAAGGACTTTACAGCCGTCAGAGAGAGAATGAGAGAGTCAGCCCCAGAGCTGTGATGAGAACCCAAGAGACCTCTGGTTCCAGTCCTCTTCCCTAATCATTAGCGCACTCCCACTCGAAAAAGGAAATTTCTCACTTTAATCACCATTTGCAATTTTGTTGAGAGGGAACAGATGATGGCATTTGAGCGCTATTTTGAAGTTTATGATTAAATATAGTGATATCACATAAGATTTTTTTAAAGCCTTGTTCTTTAGAGCTGAAAAACATCTTTTTTTAGACTATATGTTTATTACCTTGATAAACATTAAAATGCTGCCACAGCAATTACCTTGATGATAAAAGGTCTGTAGACAGATACTTCCTGTGTTCATTTCCTACCCTGATAACTTGCCAAATCAGGGAGTACCAATACAGGAAATGCTTTCAATAGGAACTTCCTATCTGCTAATATCTAATTCATTAAAAGGAACTAACCACTAAGTGTTCAATATAATGGGAATTCTCTAGCTATCACTGTTTCAATTTAAACCACAGTGCACCAGATTTGTTTACATAAAGACCAGGGATCGGCAGTTACTGCATTCAACTACAAATTCTGTCTTATCACATTGGTGGCCCTGTATATTACATTATGTTTGTAAAGTACTTTGGGATTCTTTGAGATTCTCTCTTCCCCCCCCCCCCGTCTCCTCTCTACCCCATGTGCTGTGGTAGTAGTAACACAAATACTGGGTTTTATTCTGTTTCATAACCTCATGGGTTAGAGATCTTGAATTTTTAAAAACATGTGGACAAAGTTATGAAAGTATACTGTAGGGAACAATCTTTCATTGGCGGCAAGATGAGCTAGAAGAGTCTTTTCCTTCTTTGATGTCTACGAATCTGTGTACTCATTTCTTACATGAACATCTATTCTCATGGGTTCGGTATTAACCAAAGGCTCTTCCCTGCCCATGTGGAAATGGGAAGGGAGCAGCCAAATGGAATGCCCTCTGTAGAGCAGGGGATCTGTGCATTGGGCTGGGTGGTTTGGTGGCAGGCCAGGTAGACTGAATGAGGAACCGAGGAGACTTGGCAGGGATACTCTCTACCTTCCCTATTTATGTGTTCTGCCACCCAGTTAACACCTCTCACCAGAGCTAACACAGGCGTGTCCAATATGTAGTTTAGGGCATGTTCCAGATAGATTACTCATAGATGGCGCTTGTAATCTACTATGCAAGGTACACTCATTTGAACTAACTGAAATGGAAATTTTGCCTTATTGGGCAGACAAATTAGGCAATGACTGACGTGCAAGTCTGGACTTTAGGTATGGAAAAGAGAAACATGGATCAAGGGAAAGAGAAACAAAGGCATAAAAACTCAAATGGCAATAGTAATATTTAGGTAAGTAGTTTCAGATGCATGAATAGAAAGGACAAATCTTTTAGAAACCCGGAATGCTATCCAAGCCATATTGAAGTCAATGGGAATTTGGCCATGGATTTCAACAGGCCAAGGATTTCACACCAGTTGTTCAGGGCCTTGGGATTTAGAACCTGCTTCCTGTCTTTGGACCAGATTCTGATAATTGTTCAGCCAGTAACTTCTTGACTTCCAAGAAATCACTCCAGTTTACTGCCAGTATAACTGAGATCAGTATTTTAGCCTTTGCCCACCGGGTTGAGCACTGCTATGCCACTGAGCTTGTTCTATATCATACACATTGTGGCTTTGTCTTTGAAAAATAGACTCAAGTTCTGTTACCCCTAAACTGCTACCATGATGATGGATATCATTTTCAGAAGGACAGTTATTTAAACTGATATTACTTTTTAAAAGACCGTGGCATTTTAACTGCAGCTCTTAGAGTTAGACTTATAGACACTTTCAAACATAACCTGTGCTCCAACCAATCTGTTGGTATTATCTGGCAGAAGAAGGCAGTTGTGTACTGAGCAGTCTTCACAGTTACATTAACCTCAAACCTGCTAACTTCTGGAGCATACCTAAACTCCACCAGTCCGCAGGGCAAAAAACTAGGTTGTTCCTAAACGTGGGCCTTGAGGAGCACAACGGTGGTATAATGACACAATCCGTCCTGCCAGGATTGTTAAACTAAAAGGGATTTAACATAAGCAGACTGAACTAACTCTTGTCAACTTGCAAAGATTGTTGTTGTTGTTGTTGTTAATCTTTGACATACTCACACCAACTTCCCTTGGTACAATAGCCACTGGAAGTGGTCAGAATGATTTCTTTTTGCTAACCAGATCAGCCACCTAAGGCAAAAGCCAAAGATACAGCATATCCAAAAGCCCACTGCCATGTCATAAATTTTTTTGAGATTTAGCATCAGTGCACTGTTGTACATATAGTTTTAATGGAATGAAAAATCTGATTATTTAGTCTACACAAAGAAAGAAAGAAAAGGGGATCCTGTGCCTTTAATGCTGTTTATAACGGTTGGACAGAGCTTGTCAGGTGAAGGTTAATTGCTCTCCAGTTAAAGCAGTTCTCTGCACAGATGGGTTATCAGGGCTGAACACTCGTTACAAGATTAATCTCATTTCCGACAAGACTTCCTTTTCCTTCAACTGATTTTTGCTCAGCCATTGGACCTGTCATCAGCCGTTAAAAGAAGGGTGGATTACCTCTGGGATATTAATGCTTGTGTGCAGCAAAACAATACAAAATGTGTGTCATATCGGCAGGGAACATCTTTAGGAGACAGCACATTTTAGTGCCTTACGAAGGTCGAGATTCATAAACAACTGAAACAATCAGGAGTATTTGAATTGATGCTCTTAATGAACACAAACGCAAGCTGATTCATCCAGAGCCCCTTTTTGAATGTCAGGCCTTTTCTAAATGTAAGATTTTTTTAAGTTCCCAAACTGTATCTCTTTGTTGACATTTCAAATGAACAATTTGATATTTCTGAGATGTGTATTGTTTGTGGTGTGCTACTGTACTCTATAAAGATTACTTCAAAATAAGCTTAATCAGACCCTTTTCTTTAAGAAAATAAATGAGAAGTGGTTCAATCAATATTTGTTTAAGCAAGAGGCAGTGTGGCACGGTAGTGAGAGTACGGAACTCAAAATCAGAAATTCTGGGAATCTATTTCTGACTCTGCCAACTGAACTCATTGAATCAGATTTTCCACTCCCTTATGCTGGGGTAAATTAGAATTAAATCCATTGAAGTGAAAGGGGCTACAGTGGTGTAAAATGGATGTGAGAGGAGAATCAGGCCCATAATGTGCCCTTGGACACGTAACCAAATCTCCATTTTACCCAGCATTGTAATGGTGTGGGAAACTCAGCAAGGTTCTGAGCAGCTAGACAGAGTGAGTGAGTTCACAGGAGGCACAGGTCTAAACACAGAACTCTCTCTGGAGTTTGGGTTTATTTCAGGAGTTCTGATATAACCAAAATAACACAACTTGGCAAAGTCTCTGGTTACCAAGTTTCTTCCTTGCAGATTTACAATCAGTAAATTCCAAAACAAAAAACAAATATTCAAACCAACAAACAGGGTAGTTCTTATGTTTCCTCAGAGCTTCCTGTCCTGGCTTCTGATCAGCAAAATCCCTGTCCATTTAAGGTGCTGAGTCTTTCCATTGACTACAATGGGCTTTGAATCAGGCTCATAGTCCTCTGGGTCATTCAAGGCTGTAGATACAGCTAAAAAGAGAGCTCCGAGGAGGGTCTAAGGAGGGAAACTTGTGAGTGCGTGGGCATTATAGTTCTGATCCAGCAAAACACTTAAGCACATGCTTAATTTAAAGCATGTTAGTGGTCCTCTTGATGCCTAAAGTTAACCACATGCTTTCATGATTTGCTGTTTTAAAGCCTATGGAATTTAAACAAGATGTTTTGATCCCTAAATATTTTTATTGAACTAACAAGACAAAACACTACTTGTACACTTTTAAGTACAGTGGTGTCTGTAATGTGTATGAAAAAGATAGTGGAATGTTAGCTAGTACAGGTGGTTGCAGATCATATGTACATGGTGAGATATGAATATAGTGTTGTCTCCGAACTGGAGTGGGAATATGGGAGTGGGAGGGTTTGGTCATTGATCTGTGGGCAGGTCTACACTATCACTTAAATCAATCTAATTTATGTCACTCAGGGTGGTAAAAAAGACACCCCCTTGAGCGACACAAGTTACAGCGACCTAAGCGCTGTCCACATCCGCACTATGTCGGCGGGAGATGCTCTCCTGCCAACATAGCTTCTGCCGCTTGCAGAGGTGGAGTAATTATGCCAACGGGAGAGCACTCTTCTGTCAGAATAGAGCGTCTTCACCAGATGCGCTACAGCAGCGCAGCTGTGCCGATGTAGCACTTCTAGTGTAGACCTGCCCTGTGTCTGGTAGGTAAGGAGCAAGATGATGTACTCTAAATGGCTCATTCCTAGAAGGTAAGGCTCCTGTGCGGTGAGATTGTAGTTCACACGGTATTATTAGAGCTTGTCAGAAATGTTCTTTTCCCTTAAAAAAGTTAAACAAAATCAGAATTTTCTCCACAAAAATTTCCATTTTGTTGAAAAGCCATTTTTCATCCAAAGAAGGTTTGATTATTGGTTTTAACCAGCTGCAATGATTAGGCAAAGCATGGGCTATTAAAGTGGGAGCATGTGGCTCATACAGAAATTGATAAAAGGGTACAAAGTGTGGTTGTATAGGTTTCTCTGGTATCAATATGGATTTAAGTTTATTTGTGGAATCTTAACCCTGTATTTCCAGAGTTTCAAGCATTTGGGATTTTTTTTTCACAAATTTAATCTTAATTTAGAATCTCTAGGCTTTCAAGCATTTATTTTTTATAACTACAAGGCTGAAATTAAATATGGACCTGAGTTTAACTCTGCAGAAGCTTAGATCCAGGTCCAAATTTTACAGGTTGGGGCCATCTCTGGTTCTATTAAGGTAAGAAAAGTGGCTGATAAATCTCTCCATCTCTAACTGTATTGTAAGAGTTGTTTGCCTGAGAATTCAAGGTTACTAGGATATATTTAAAAACAGTGGCCAATATTTTCAAAAATAGGAGCCTGAAGTTAGGTTCTTCAGGCCATATTTAGGCACCTTAATAAGTGGCCTGATTTTGATCAGGATTGAAGCAGGGACAAGCAGTAGGCTATAAATTCTGAACCTGTGGAGCTGCCAAGTATGCTGGAGATTGGGCAGGTATAGACCCTTCCCTTCTGAATATGTGTCTCTAGATGTTCAATACCTTTACAAATATAGTACCCTCGATAAAATTATATTCAAGTCACAGACATTTAATTTTTCAGTCCCCAGGCTTCATATTGGTGCCTAGATCCTTTCTAAGCTACCTGGATTATACATCATGGTAACCTACAGATTCACTTTACTTTTTTGAGAACACTCATCACGTACTATGAGTAAACTTTTTGGAGTATATACCATACTCAGTTGCATTCAAAGAACCTTTGCTTTCTGGGGCTGTTTTGAAGTAAAAGCTGTGATTCTCATGTATTCAGCTGACTCTAGAAACTTAGGCTTTAAGAAAAACACCAAATATTGTGAGACATAAAATCATGAGAGTTGGCAACACTGCAGTGTCTATAGCAGGAGTCAAAAAATAGCCATATGTGGAAACTTACCAAGCTGGACATCAGGGATCCTAGGAATTAGCCTCTTAAGACGTTTATTATAGAATAGAGTAGGGTATAGAAAATAGGATTTGGATCATATTGAAAATGAAATGTCCAAGTTTGCAGATGACACTAGAACTCGAGACTGGGCAGAAAGAGGAACAATATAACTTTGATTCCTCAGGTGACTGGAGCGATCACTGATAAATGCAATACAGTGGTGTTAAATACAGAGCAGTTATTCAGGGAGCAAAGAACCTAGCAAGGGAATTTTTGGGAGAAGGAATGAATCATCCCCATGTTGAAGGGGGAAAGGATTTGGAAGTTTTTGCAGAAAAATTACCTGAAATTATCATCCTAGCACAGAGCAGACATCTAAAAAGGCAAAGAAGACACTAGAGCCTGAATTCTCATTTACACTAAAGTGAGCGTAAATTACAGTCTCACCCACTCTAAGGCGTGTTTATGCTGCCAGACTGGTGTAATGGGACCATAGTGTGTATGAGAATCTAGCCCTATATATTAACAGACACAGAGAAAATAGAGGGCCAAATTTTCAAAAGGTGTATATCCATAAGCAAATAAGAGCCACACAAACTTATGCCTGTGATTCACGATTATCAATGTAAATCAGGCAAATCCATGAGCAAACCAATGGTCGGGCACTTAACTAGCAATTTGTGATTGTATTTGTGTGTGCAGCTGGGTAGACCTTGAGTCTCCATTTTAAAAAGATTTGGCTCATAAAGTGAGTATTATTTGATTAATCATAGTGCTGCACTGAGGGTGGGATAGGGCCACCACAGCCCTAGGGGAGCTCACTAGCATGCAGGAGTATGCATGCTGCCACTCCCCCTTGATCCATTGGCCTGTATGTGAGGGTTGGAGCTATGGCCCTGCCTCCTTCCAGTGCCACCCTGCCTGCTTTGGGGTGTCTTGAGCCCCAGCAGATGAATAGAGGGAGTAGTGTTTGTATCCCTGGGAGTATGGGGCCTGCAGTAGTGCCCAGATGCTGCCCAGGAGGGCAATGAGGATTTTTTGCACCCACCCTTACCCAGCTGTGGAACTACCATGCACAATCTGGTCTAATATCTCAAAATATTCACATTTTCAGAGTTGTCTTAACAATATAGTACTTAAACCTGGTGTATCCTAAATGTATCTGTATGAGGATCAGTTACATATTGTTATTCTCTGGATGTGGTTTCTGACAGATTTTTTAAACTTCAACAAAATATACAGAATGAGTCCTGATTTCATGGATTTTAATGCATGCTCTGTTCTCTGCACACACCATTTCAGTTCCAATTTTTGTACTAGACTGATCATTTAATAAAAGTGCCAGTAGAACAGAGATTTCTCAATAGTACTGGTTTAGTAGAGATGGTACTATGGTCTATCTGAAGAGCAGAAGAAATCTGAGCTGAAAAATTTATTTCACAAATTACTTGTATTTTTCTCATGCTTTATCTTCCCTAGTAGTGCAGTATGGAGATTAAAACCATATCAAGTCTATTCTAGTCTGTTATTCAACACTACTCTAAAAATACCAAATGCCAATTCCATCATTGTTTTGGAGCCCAAGGGAACTTTAATGCAGAAGCCTGTGAACTTATATACCTCACCAAGGAACTTTAGGGAGCAGCAGAGGAAGGTGGTTATGGTTTGCAAGCTTTCTGTTTGCATGCTGAGTTTTTGCAATACTAACAAATAGACTCTCATATAACTTTTTTTTCCTCTCCCTGGCTTGCTCTGAATATCTCCAATGCACCAAAAGCCACTTAGATATTACCTTAACTGTCTCTGATTTCTACAGTCCCCTCTGATCTCCTTTCTTCCCTCTCAAGGTCTTTCTAACATCCTGTTTCCTACTGGGACTTCCCAGTCTCACAGATTTCAGCCTGCATTCTAATCACCTACTGGGGCTTCTCCAGATCACTCTGATCTCTTCTAGGACTTGATTTTGCCACCTCTGCCTCCTGCCTCACCCAAATTACTCAAATTCTCTCTCAATTCACCTCCTTCCTTAGCTGCTCTCTGGCTCTGCAATCTCCATTTCCCTTTAGCTTCTCTGGGCTTCTTAATACGTGCCTCTGCAGGACTATACTGGTCTTATTTATACAATCAATCCCTCTAACCATCCCCCACTGCCACACAAACACAATAATACAGTTTACCTAGCTTTACCCTACATCTAGGATTAGGATCTAGATGACATTTTTTAGAGGAATTTGCTTACTAAGCTAGGTCTATTTCCCTTCCCTCTTCCCCCTCCCCCCGCCCACCCGAGCAATGGTAATGCCAAAAGAAAAGTAGATCAAACATCTTTCAATATTTTAAATCATTAACCTGCTACTTATTAGTTGTCTATTAGCCTTTCTATATTTTTGTTTAGAGGTGAATTCATATAACTGCTGGTAATTAATTTGGGCAGGAACATGGAACATTTTGTATTTTAATTAATAGGTTGAGTAATGCAATAGAGGCAGATAGATTTTTTTTTTTTTAATTCATGAGTCAAAATAGGTTCTCTAAATATAGGTTTAGTAGTTAGAGCAGAGGACTAGATGTCAGGATTCCTAGAATATATTCACAGATTTACCACAGTTTCACTGTTTGACCATGGGCAAGTCACCAAGGTTTGAATTTTCAAGTGTTCACTAATTTTGAGTGCTCAACCTGAGACATCTACTGCCTGATTTTCAGCAGTGCTGAACATACACAGCTTCCACTGAAGTCAGTGTAAGCATTAACTTCTCTAATTTAGTTTAATTTATTGTTTAAGTGTTTTGAGAAGCACACACATACAGAGGATTATTAATAATTATTTATGAGAATAGTCCCATTAATGTCAATACAAATACTCACAAGAGTAAGTGTTAAAGGCAAAATGGAAGATGTTTTAACTGCCAAGTTTCAAGATCAGCAATATGGTTTTCTTTGCAAGAGTTGATTTCAGCGCTAACACCTAATCAGAGCATTTGGTGTTAGTGATGTCTTGAATTGTAGCTGGCGAAATGCAGAACCCAGGACTTGATTTTCAAATTTATTACTTTTATAGTGTATGTATTTGTGTTTGTAAGTTTTCTGCTAGCATGTAGTACATGAAACATACAAAATGGTTTGTAAAAGAAAGCACAAGCACAGCAAGGCATGGCAGAAATTAAGTAAGTGGCGTACATAGACATCCTTAAAAAGCAACAGAGGGTCCTGTGGCACCTTTAAGACTAACAGAAGTATTGGGAGCATAAGCTTTCATGGGTAAGAACCTCACTTCTTACAGATTCAGACTAACACGGCTACCCCTCTGATAATAGACATCCTTGAGACCAAAATATTAAACATTGTAATTAGAGGGAGCTACAGCACCATGTAGCTAAGGCAAATTTTTTATTCCAGTGACAACTAACCAACAACAAAAGTTGCACTCCAAGTTCAGTGTCTTGCCTTCAATAGTGACCTTTGCCTGATGCATTCCTCTGAAGCATCAGGCAAAGCATATACATGACAGGTCTATAATGTACATGGGCAGTGGTGCAGTTATCTATGTGAGGAAGCAAAACGATCCTTGTGAACCCAGAGTGATCAGTTGTCTCGTTGAAGCATCAGATCTGATTGCCTCTGTCTTACAAAATAGCTTGTTTTGAAGGCAGTACTCTTTTTTACAGTCCCAGAGGAGATGTGTTTAGGTCAAAGGCTTCAGATGGTCCAAAAGACACCCAGATGGTCCAATTCTGTCTCACTGATGTCAGTGTGAGTTTTGCCATTGACTTTAATAGGAGCAGGATTGGCCTGTAATCCTTTATATTTAAACATGTATATCTGAACCCCTTTTGCCTTGGTTACAAACATTGATTGAAATCACCAGTAATTACTTATCACCAAATGTGCTACAGTATATTGCCCTAATGAATTGAGGCCTATGCCTGATGCTTAGTTCAAACTTGGGTACCTAATGCTAGGCACCTAAATTCATATTTAGGAGTATATACATGGCGGCTTGATTGCAAACTTGTTAAGCACCCACAGATACCCCAGACCTGTTCTAAATGAATTGTTTACTGTATGGTGAAAACGCCTGTTAAAACTTCACACTGTCAGATTTCAACCTTCAGGCTGTCATGGGAAAGAAATGTGGTTCAAACAAACAAACAAACAAACAAACAAAAAACACTAGCTTCCACTGACGAATAGCCTTTGGTTTGCTTTCAGTGTTGGTTGGTTCATTACTTTCTAAGAAGTCAAGTCAGCAGTTACACTAAAAGATGGGGATTCTTTCAGGTGAAGTGTAGAAACATCTTAACCTTTATAGATGTGCTGCATGGGAAATTCACTTCAGGATGTGCAGGCCAGGATACTGCCACCTGCACTTCTTTGCAATTTCTGCTAGGGGAGGGAAGCTTTAATCTCAGTGGGGGGATTCCATAAGAAGAGTGCTATAAGAGTGCTATATACAATGGCATGTATTGAATTAATGCATCGCCCAGCTGCTCTAACCAGACATACCCTTCCTGCCAAATAGCATCAGCCATTTTTAAGGTGGTGTTGGCCAGCTGCAGGCTGCCCAGAAAGGAAGAGGTACCTCCCCTTTGCTCTGCCATGTGGCCTTGGGAGGCAAATGCACAGAAGAACAAGCCAGTGGCTCCAGAAGCAGCCAAAGCAGGGAGCTTCAGATATTCAGATTCAGAGAACTTTCTGCAGTTTTGAGATGACCTTTTCTGCCCTGTCCTGATTGACTGTTTGCTCCAATTCTTTCCCAGTTAAACGCTCAAGGCTGGCCTGTGTCAGCTGACTCGGGCTCGTGGTGCTCAGGCTACAGGGTTGTTTAATTGTGGGGTAGAAATTCGGGCTCAGGCTGGAACCTGGACTCTGGGATCCTGGAAGGGGGGAGGGTCTCAGAGCTCAGGCTCCAGCCTGAGCCCAAACATCTACACAGCAATTTTTAGTCCCACAGCCTGAGCCCTGCAAGCCCGAGTCAACTGACCCTGGCCAGCCATGGCTATGCAGCAGCTCTTTTATTCCAGTGTAGATGTACCCACGTCTCTTCACCTCAGCTTCTCTCCACACCTGCCCGTCTTACCCTCTTCTCCTATGCCTCGTCTCCCTCACCCCTTTCCCTTCAATGTCCCCTTTTCCTTCCTTTTTCTTTCCAGTTAACTGATCCCCTTCAAACTAAATCCACTTAAAAAGACAAAAATTAAAACTAATGTGCCATTTGTTGCCAACACATTGTTCTCTCTGCTTGTTGTTAGACTCCTTCCCCTACCCTGTGTCTGCCTTGTCTATTTCAATTGTAAGCTTTTTGGGGCAGGGACTGTTTGCTACTGTGTTTGTACAGTGCCTACCACAATGTGTCTGCATTCTTGGTTGGTCCCTAGACAATACTATAATAATCGTGATTAATAATAAGAGAAGGAGAAAGCCTCTTTCTTGATACAACACCCATGCTGTTAGAAAGTCCACAGTGGGAAGTCGACATATACCCTGGGTGAATGTGGCCCTATATGCCTGTATCACCTTCCCAATAGAGTACATATTTCACGTTCATAACAAGCTAGCATTATTTCATGATATTATTTTAGACAATAGGTTTTCATTGCAAATGATTAAAAAATCTGTGTTACACCTTTTATCTATAGAAAACAAATATCAACCACATTTCATAACTGAAAGAACAGAATGGGCTCAACTTCAAGTCATTTCTCAGATTGTACAGATTCATTAATGGGGAAAATGTATTATAGTTGCCAACAGAGACAGTATTAGCTCATTGGGGTCCCTAAGCAGGAATATTTTTGTGGCCTCCCCCTCACAACACATACTAAAAAGTGAATAGGGGGCCCCCCCTTGAGCTGCTCAGGGCCCTAAGCAATTGCTTAGTCTGCTTATGCCTAGTGCTGGCACTGGTTGCCAAGTTTGTTCTAAAAATGGTGTCTTCTGACTTGCAACACTGTTTTGGGTAGGGCACCTAAAATACTTGGTCACTTAGTTCTGTTCCTTATTTTCTGTTTTTATGGCCTAGGCAACCCAGATATGGAAACAGGAGATAGAAACAACACTGATATTTGTCACTGGCTTTTACCAGACGTGTCTCCGTGAACTATGTGCACAATACCTGCAGGAGCTCAGTGCTTGGGTTTTCCTGGTTTAAATGAGTCTCATTAACTTCAAAGATTGCACAGTTCATCCAGGAAATAAATTAAATTAATTATTTTTTTCTGTATTCTTCTTCTTATAGAATGATGTGTGTCGTTTGCTGTACTTTGTGTTATGAACTTTTATTCTTGCTGGAAGCATAAACTTCATTTGTTTACATTCAATACTGAAGCAATTGAAATCATGACTTGTACATTGTATAAAATGATACAACCGTTTCTGGCTCTTGGACATATAAAGGTGTTCCTGGAACCTTAAAACCCAAGGTGAAAATCAGTTAAGCTTCTGGATGATTTTGAAACCTCAAATCCTTTGAAATAGTTGGCAATGTGCTTACTGCATATTTGCAGTTGCACAACTCTTCCTCTTTGTGACTTTTAAAGTTCCTCCTTCCTTTTTTCTTCAAGTCCCTTGGTGGTACCAAAACAGCGGGGTTTTTGTTTTGCTTTGTTTTTGTTTTATTCTCCCCCTCTGTTCTTGGTATAGTGCATTGTTCTGTGGAAATGGGTTGTTTTGAGTTCACACTTTGTTTTCCTGCTGTTTTTCTGGGAAGTTGGATATGGCACAAAAGATATGGGAACAGCTTGTAGGAAATGGGTTTGTTTGGGGAAACAATAAAAGAGAAACTGATTGCATTCCTCCCAGATGTATGTTTTAATGTATAACATACAATATTTTCTGTGGCATTTATAAAAACAAGTGGAAGATAAACAAATCAGAGTATTTTCTTTTGAAGTATCTTAAGCTTTGTATGGATACTGCTTCATTTCAAATACAAATGACTATTAGTCATCTAGTTTTACTACATTTCTAATGTCTCCATTATGCCCTGAGTTTGGGGGTGGGGGGGAAGCACCTTTAATGTTTCCTACTCTAATATAAATATCTAAATGCTCTGGGCTATGTATTGCCCTCATTCCACAACTGAATCACTGATGTCAGTCTAAAGCAGTACATTGTCCTTTCTGTTGACTATAGAGGTTAGTGATGTTGCAATGGTAAGACGTCCTGAAGCAGAATTGCAGACAATTCTTCTAACTGACTATATCAAGCATCAGAAGCTCAACTAATCTATGCTTGTCTAAATCTGCTATGGATACAAATATGCACAGCTTGCTGGGGTTTATTCATATCCATTTTTGGTGCAGTGATCATCTACACATACATTTTATTTCTTTTACATGTATGCTACAATATATTATAAGTCAGATCTCTTTAATTAGTCATATATGTAATACTTGATCAGACCCAGTTGTATCCTTTAGATAACCCTGTAATTGTACTCTCGCTACATTTAAAAAAAGAATTGTTTGTACTGAACCAAAGCTCTGATTCAACAAAGCACTGCTTACAGTTAAACACATGCATAAATCTGTACCTATTCAACAAAGCTGTTAAGCATTTGCTTAACTTGATGCATGTGCTGACGTCCAATTGGGACATAATTGTGTCTGTGGCTGAATCAGGGCCTTACTGTTATATCATTGAACTTGATATTCATTTGATCAGAGCAAAAGACAAAATTAAAATGTACTTAAGTACAAATTAAGATATTGATTACAAACTATTGTAGGAAGGTATGTTAGGCTGTACACTGTAAAAGCTATCATGACAGGAAGTCATATTGCACATATACAGTCAGGGCTGGCTCCAGGGTTTTGCCTGCCCCAAGCAGCCAAAAAAAAAAAAAAGCCACGATCGCAATCTGCGGCGGCAATTCGGCAGGAGGTCCTTTGCTCCAAGCGGGAGTGAGGGACCCTCCGCCGAATTGTCGCCGAATAGCTGGACATGCCACCCCTCTCCGGAGTGGCCACCCCAAGCACCTGCTTGCCAGGCTGGTGCCTGGAGCCGGCCCTGTATACAGTGGGCCCACTTAAAAAATTCATTCTGGTTTTAGAGAATACTTCAGGGCCATTTCTATACCTCCCTTTGCAGTGTTGTGTGTGATTCCCCCATTGCTGGTCTAGGATGGTGTGTCCCAATGGTAGCTCCACTGCAATCTACAAAACTCCCACCAAACGTTGTAGGTGCCTAAATTTACGCGGCGCCTAATTTTTCAGGGTAAAATTTCCCTTGGCATCTGTGTTTCTGCCCCAGGCAAGTGCACTGCTGTCTCCCTCTAGGTGTCTGGACACATATCTCCTACCTAATCCCCAGAATGGTCATGAACTGGGGAAAATAGACAGCCGCCTAAGGATCCCCAATCCAGTAGGCAGGCTCAGAGGCCCCCTACCAGATTCGGTCCAATTCAAAATTTGACTACAGAGGGAGGTGCCCACCTCACTTCCCAGGGATGGGAGAGACCCAGGTTCAATTCCTCCCCTCTCTGCCAGAAGGGAAGAAATGATTTGAACATGGGTCTTCCTTCTCTCAGGCAGGTGCTTTAACCACTAATCTATGAGATGATCTGTTCTAGGGCTTTCTCCATCTCTCCTGTTGAAGCTGTTCCATAAATAATGAAAGAGTGATTGCAGCAAGGATTGGCCCCCCAGGTCTTCCATCTCTCTCCCATCTACTGGACAACAGAGTCATTCTCTCTCTCTCTGGCCTAATGACTGTTTCACTTTGGATAAATACCTAAATAGTCATTGGGTTAAAAGTTATAAGGTAGGCACCACCACCTACTCCTCCTCTGGCCATTTTGTGCAGAGTGAGGCAGGCATCTAACCCATTCCGACAAGAAACTGCTGAGGCACCTAACCTGTCTGACTCCAAGCTGGTTTCCATTTGTGGATCACTAAGCAGAGGTAGGCGCCTCTTTGGAGCCCACACTTAGAAACCTATCTCTAAGAGAGGGGCAGGGCTTAGCTCACACCTCTCTCATCAACATCTACCATTGGCTACCTTCGGCAGCCCCCACCTAGCATACTGGCTTTTGCAGATCACGTTCTAAGGTGCCTACCTCTCCCCATTCAGTGTATAGGGACCCTACGCACCTAACTCAGGCTTTGTGGATCACAGTGTTGTTCCTGTGATTTTCTAGTCACCTACAAGTAGGCACCATGATGCTCAGCATTGCAGCCCCTAAGTCCCTTTGTGGATCCCACCCATTGTGGATATAATAAGTGGCCGTAGGTTATGGTTAAGTGGTGGGAAGAAGAGTTGTTAATGTTTGCAATGTTATGTAACTTTGCGCATGTCTCTGGAACCCCTCCTCACTTAATCAGCTTAATTGGAATCTTAAATAAGATACAAGAAATCACATGATGTCTTTGTTTTGAGATTTCCGGGGTAAATAAATTGCAAATCCAAAAACACAAGGACTCAGACTGCATTCACATATAAACTGTAATTCCATATTGAGATGAGTAGCTTTGATAAAACACAATTCTTCAAGACATGGTATTTAGGTTCTTGAGGCTACCTGTTATTCCAACAATGCAGTATAGACACACAGAAAGAATAGGATTGTAAGACTAGAATGATGTCTGTGTATAGGGTGGTGCAGCTATTTTGGCTGTGAGACTAAATTTCACAATATCATTTTGATCTAATAGCAAGGAAAGTTCCTAGCAAGTGTGGCATGCAGCCTCAGCTCATTTCCTTTTGGGCTGTGGCCCACTTTACAAACCTGCCACCCATTTTGCCAAACAAATCTTTGCTTGAAAGAAGACTGAGACAAAAACAGATGTTTGAACTTTTTAACAAAGTAGAAGGCTGGCTGCTCTTTCATATTGATAAGGTCCAATGCTGGAGTAGTGCGGGAGGGGCAACGTGCTGGCACTGGTCCGACAGATTAAAAGGAGTTTTTGATCCAAGTACTCTCAGTTCTTTAGCTTTTTTTGAGTCCTTAAAGTTATCAACAAAGCTGAAGAGTAAAATAGTTTGATGGCTTTCAAAGTTCATAGCTGAGAATAATATCAGAATGAAAAGGAATATAGGAATCCGTTTAAATCACGTAAAGAAATAGCCCTACATGCCTCAGTGTTACAGTGTTTTACAATATGGAAGCATTAAAATAAACATTCAAAGCGTGATATTCTTAATGTTACATATACAATATACAATGGGATTACTGAAGAATACAATTGTATTTTTTGGCACTCGAGTTTGTCTGGACCTGATTGTTTAGTGATAAATATTCTGGGCCTGATTGATCATTGTGTTATTCCAGATTTGAACCAGTCTAACTACATTGATTTTAGGCTTTCTGTTCTATAAATGAGAGATTTTCAAAGGAACAAAAACTTGTTAGGTGCCTAACACACATTGGAAGTCATGAGAGTTGGGTATCTAATTCTCATTTTGCCTTTGAAAATCTCACTCTAATTTTTCTGTTCAGGATCTGAGATGTTTATCTTTAATTTTTTTGTTTAGTATCTTTATAACTATTATAATCCATGGTAATAAGATAAGACCTGCCCCTTATTTCTCTGCTGTATTCTATACTTTTTAGTTCTTATTCTTGAAATATCATGTAATTAGATGAGCAGGCGACATCTGAATATTCAGCCATTGTCATGTCATTGATATTTGGCCAGAATAGCTCAATAATCAGAATTTTTTTTTTTTGTATAGGAAACATGTTTGTTCTCATAGACATCAGTGCACAAGGCCATAAACCTTTGCCCACATTAGAGATTTTATGTAGCTAAGATAATGATGAAACTACTGCAAACTTGAGCCAGTCCCACGCCGCAGTGTGCCACTTGTTTGAATAGCAAAGCGGACAATTAATACGTGAAGGTTAGAGCTATCTGAGCCATTAAGGATTGACCAATAGACCTTGCTGTTTGTGTGGAAGAAATAAAGGTGCTAGATCCACCTGTCCATCTGGAAGAATGTCTTGTTTTATCATGGGATGCCTATTCCACAGTCTTGTGAATTCTGAGGTCAGCTCCCTGTCAGAGACCTAATGAAATGCCTTGTGCTATGATCCTGCCACTTGCTCTGTGTGAGCAGAACCCTGTTCCCTTGGATACCCTATTGAAATCATGCTAAGAGATCAATTGGGCTCTACAGGTGTCTGCCCATCCCACGCCAGTTGCAGGACTGGGGCTTTAATCTTTGTAGCTGAACAAGACTGCTGTATAACCTTATAAGAAAACATAACGCTGTACACTGTGTTTATGAGACAATGTTTATGTTGTATGATGAGCATGGCATGAGTGAAATTTAATTCTTGTCTGGGACCTTAGTTTTTAAAAATGTATATGTTACTTACAATTATTCTTAGGAGGTTTGTGGGACACTGCACTATGAAATGGGAGATCTTTAAGTCAGGCAATCATTTAGACTTTCTGATCCATGGAGATGATTTGTCCACAAATCTCCTGGATGTTATATTGTTGTCTCTATGCACTGGAGATGGAATGGCCCAATAGAGGGTGCTAGGCTAGGAGTCAGAAAGACCTAGCATCTAGTCCCAGATTCTTGGTCACTATACCTCAGTTTCCTCATCTCTAAAATGGGTATAAATGATATTTGTCTTCCTTTGTAAAGAACTTTGAGATCTATAGATGAATGCCTGATGCTATAAATATTATCTCATGGAGAAAATGTTAAGACAAAAACATGTGTAGCAGTGTCTTTGGCAAAAATGGGGCTTGCTGATGTTCTGGAAATGATATTCTGTACAATAAAATTCTCTGATAATTTATACTGAAGCTTTGTGCATTTCTAGAAATTAGAAAAAAAAACAATATTTTCATTACAATACAAAATATAAAACCTCTCGGTTGAGTCTTTCAGCCCTTATCCACAATCTTAGTTCCAGTGAAGTCAAGAGAATGACTCACATAAGAAGGGCTGCAGGATCAGACCTCACCTTCCCAGGGCTTTTTCTCTTAGATAAATCTGGCCTTAAATTTCATAAACTTGTTTTGATTTAGGATTGGATTTTATTATTTTCATTATTATTATTTACAAGTGGGACTGTAGCGGTGTCTCTCCCTTGCTTTCAAAATATCCTTTGTATTTTTCCCAGCAAGAGGTCAAGATATTAGATAAGTGGCAGCACCAGGCCTTTACTCGGATTACCATTGACTGCCCAAGTGCCCTTTTCAGATAGATAGCGGATGTTAACTGAACTGGTAATAAGATTCTCATGGGTGGAGGTGAGGATGACATTTGTCTTTCCTATCTTGTACTAGCCAAGGCTTTTTGTTGTTCCTGAACTCTCTCATGAATACAATCTGTGAATTTCAGTCTGATCTAATGAATCCAAGTCTCAGAGGTGTATGGGTAAAACACATTCCAGATGTGTGCTGCAACTCCTGAAGCAGGTGGCTGCATTTTAGGTTGTAACTTTTCCCAACGTATTCCTTACAGCCTATTGTGTATCTATTGATGATGCTTCTTTTGACAATGGTCAGAATAGAGTTGTAAGAATGGCAAGATCTAATAAGCTGTAGCAAGGTTTCAGCATTAATCATTACACTTTCGTTTCACTTACTATTGCCTGATGCAATGAATTCAAGGCTCAAAGATTTGGCTATAAACTAGTCTGCAAGTTTGGGCTGAAACTCCTTCAACAGTTTAACCTCAGCATGTGTAGGAGCCCTGCAGTGGGACTGGGATCCTGCGGGTCCCACAGGACCCGCTATCATAATAGAGGGATCGGGTAAAATGTATTCTGTTGTGGGCAGGATTGGGTGAGCAAAAAAACAGACTGTGGGAAATTGCGGGAAAACACTAAATCTCTCATCAGTTTGTCATAAATATAATTTCAGCAATGTAAAGCAATTTTTCTTTTTTTTTAAATAAAGGTTTTAGTGCTTAAATTTAAGCAAGGGCTAGAAAGAGATTTGATGTCTATTATAACAGGAGTTAAAGTAGTTTTACGTGGTTTAAACAAGATTTGTTTTATTCTTTTAGTGGTAAAATTGATATATATAATATATTAACCAATCTCTCTTGTTTTGTTTTAAAGCAGCATGGGGGAATCTTGCAGCATCTAAGATTTTTGCGGGTGGGAGTGGGATAAAAATGCAAGAAACAATGCGGTACTGAGTGGGAGTGGGTATTGCAGGGCGGGACAGAAGTTGGATTAAAAATATAGTCCCGCACAGGGCTCTACTCTAGCACCCTGTGTTGCATGTTTCAGACCTGAATAGTGTGGAGTTGTCAGCCTGAAAGATTGCCCAATGTTCGGTGAGCTATCATTGACTGTTTGGCCACTGGCCCCTCCTATGGAATCTGTTGCAATGTAGAAATGACATTCTTTAGCCTGTTTGAGATGAAGCTTTACTACCCAGAGAGCTGCTTCTTAAAGCTGTGGAATAAACTTTTTAAAAAAGAATGTACGTAAAAGAACACAATAAAAGTAGCAAGATGGAGCGATGAATTTCTGAAAGCTTTGCTAAAAATCACCTGAAATGGTTACATTAGTCTGTACTGTGTGCTCTTATCCTAGCATGGTCTGATCTTTATTTGACCACAGTTTCACGCAATGACTCTTGATTCAGAAAACTGATGTTTAACTCATTGTGGGCCAGATACTCAGCCAGGTTAAATGGATGTAACTCCATTGAAATCAGTGGAGTAATACCAATTTACAGTAGCTGAGCATCTGCCCCAACATTTGAAAACGTTTTCATTTTCACTGTCAAGTGTCGACTAAGCATGGGGAAGATAGAGATTGACTGGGTAGAAATCTCTTATTACTGTCTGGCTCTTAAACATGAAGCTTCTTTGAAAGGTTTGGAAGGTTCCTTTTTAGATCCTCTTAAACATTCAAGCAAGAAGGAGAACTGACTCTTCACATACATCTGTATGTTTTTGAATTCATATACATCATTTATCACTATTGTACCTAAACCATCTATAAATTCTACTAGATAGATGGATGGGGGAATGGAGAGAAGATGCAAACATGGGGTTTCATAAGGTGAAGTGCAGGGACAAAGCCTACTTAACGTGTTCATTAGTACATGAAAAATGGAGCTACGGAAACATTTGTCCAAATCTTCAGATGTTGTAAAATATAAGCAAGAAGATTAGTACAGTGAAGAGTGGAACAACAGGAAGTATTCTGCAGAGCTGGTCAAGAAATTTTTGACAGACCAGTTTTCCATCGAAAAATGCAGTTTTGTCAAAATTGAAACATTTCTCCGGATCATGTCAATGGTGACATTTTTATTGGGAAAATGTCAAATCAAATCATTTCAACTTTTTCATGTTGATAGTGACAAAATGTTTGGTTTTGATAGATGAAATGTTTCATATTGATTTTATTATTTTGATTCATTTAGTTTAGAATTTTACATTATATTAAAATACTAACTTTAATATACTATATTATATAATATACTATATTCATATATTCTGTTTGATATTCTGTATATTTAATATTTTCTATGGTCTTATAATACTTTGACATTGTCAAAATAAAACATTTTGACATTATTGGAATGAAAAATTTAGATCTCTGTCACTTTTTCAGAATTTCCATTTTGTGAAAAAAATTAATATTTCAACTATTCCGATTCAGAACAAAAAAAATTTTTTTTTAAATGTCAGAATTTCGTGCAAAACAGAAATTCCATTTTCCGACCAACTGTAGTGTTTAGATAAGCAAGGGAAATGATTTCCAACATTGGGAAATATAAACGTATGCATCTGGGAATATCCAGATAAATAAGCATTATAATATGGATTCAAGTTAGATGAGGGGAAAAGGAACTGATAGTGATGGTGAGGAATATCATGAAAATAGGGCCATAAAAAGTTTATGTATTTAAGTCAATACATTTAAAAGCAAAAAGAAATCAGTTCCTTTATTTAAGGGGCTAAAAAAGGCTGCACTTTGAATATTATTTACATTTTGCTGATATACTTTAAGAAATGATAACCAGGTTATAGAGAAAGTACAGTGGAGGGCAACAAATTCATTTGTGGTTCTGGAGGTCTGTGTTGCAAGAAAAGGCTCAAACGATTTAATACATTTCTTCTGGGACATAAGGAGACTGGGAAATCATCTTGTTACAGATTTCAGGTAGCTAAAGGGGCCAAAAAAGATCTAGGATATCTGTTCTACCTGTAATAAAGAGGGTCCGAATCATGGCCGTATTTGGAAAAAATGGGAGGAAAGAGTGAAACTAAATATTAAGAATTCCTTTTCTTATGTCTGATCCAACTCCTATCAAAGTGAATGGAAAGTCTACAGCTGACTTCAATAGGAGTTGGACTGGGCCCTTAGTATGTTATTGGAATGTTGAACAGTCTACCATATGATGATATGGGAGCAGACTGCATAAATGAGTCTCAGACAAAGAGGGGTACGTTCTGTACCTGGTATAAAGATAATACCATTATTTCAGAACATTATCCAAATTCATTTAACATCCTGCTACAGTATATTTTTCAGTAATCTCCTGCATTAGTAGATTACACTGGTTAATGGTATGCTACATTAAGAAGTATGTTCTTCTATTGGTTTTAAATTTTACTGGATAAAAAAATCTTTCACTGTGTCCTCAATTTTTGAGATTGGAGTAAAAGAAGGAATTGATCAGTTTGTATATACCCTTCATAATGTAGAGTACCTCAGTCATGTGTCCTGTATATTCTACTTTCCAGGCCAACTAATCCTGCATTTGATTAAATAAACATCTTTGTCCTAATTATTTTATCCTATTTTAAAGCCATTACTGTATCTATTGTTATAGTTATTTGTCAGTCTGTTATTCTTTTTCACTTATCAGCAAAGTATAAACCAAACCCAAATACAAATACGAAAAAACATTTAGTGCTTTTATCACTAGAACAAAAAGTCCAAGGGAGAAGCAAGAAGCCAAGTATTGTGGAGTCGGAGAAAAAAAAACTCTCTGTGAAAAATGTATTTTCTTTTGTGCTGGTGATACTCTCATAGAAATTTATGCCCAAAAAATTGAAAATATTTGTCTAATATGAATTTTATTTTTCATAATTTATCAAAGCATTATATTTTGTGCACATATGTGAATAATCTTTCCTGTCTGCCATGATAGCATGTCTCTCTTCGTGCCGTGTCATGTCAACCACTAGTTACTGGAATTGAAAGCTTTAACTTCTGAGGTGTCATGAAATCCAGGAAGATGATCCATCCATTACTGTAGCTGTTCCCATAAGGGTACAAAACTTGGCAAGTTTAAAGGAAGTCTATTAATGGGTCTGTTTACTAATATATTAATATTTACTTTGCTTTACCCCACTGACCTACTTGAAGCTGCTAAACTGGTTGGGTAACAACATATGGGTGTGAAAAAAATTAGCATGAAAATGAGCAATGAAAATATTTAATAGAAATATAACTGACATTCATATGCAAAATTACATTTTGTTGATCGGTTACAGTATTAATACATGTAAGACTAGATCATGCAACTATTATTCACATTGATGAGCACATACAGCTAACTACAATAGGGCAACTTGTGTGAGTAAGTGCTCGCCAATATAAGCAAGGTTGCACAGTCTAGTCTGCAATGAATTATTTACATTACTCTTTAATAATTTTTTACATTTAAACTTTTAAAGTTTTTTACTTTACATTTGTTTTTGCAAAATAATGGCAAAGTATATTATATCAAATATGTTAAATATGAGAAATTGCAGTTAGAGTATTCCTTTCCTAGCCTTCATGATTGAGGTGAATGGCATATGAAAGTCGTTTTTACTCATTGCAATTTAGACCTGATTAAATAATAAACAGTCTATTCCCAAATAACTTCTTTGACAGTGAATAATATTTTAATGACTATTATTTGGTCATTTATAGAGCTTGTTACAAATGGAGAAAACATAAAAATTCAGGATCACAGTCTTAGTCAATAGAGGGAAATCAAGGATAGATAGTATGGGCAGAAGTGTAGGAGGAAGAGTTAAAGGCTATTTACTGTCTGTTTTTATATACCATATTGCTTATTGAATCAGAAGATTTTATGTAATCAAGAGACAATTTCCATATTTCTTAATATAATTTTTGTATTTTCCTACAGTACGAATATTAGTCTTTAATATAAGACTGTCTCTCTTATTACTGTGAACCATCCTTAAATTGTTAGGTATTGCTTCGTCTTTGCAGTGTCTAGGATTGGCCTAAATGCTGAAGTGCCTTTGGCCATTAATTGCTCAAACCACCATAGGGTTTAAGCTTACAACAAAAGCCATTAAAAAGTCAGTATTTGCCAATTCTCCCCACACAGTGCCCACACATGTACCACAGGTATCTTAAAGTACAGGGAAAAGCTGTGGTAGTCTCAGATATAATTGTGTGGTAGCCAGGGCCGGCTGCAGGGTTTTGGCCGCCACAAGCAGCCAAAACCAAAAAAAAAAAAAAAAAGCCGCAATCGCGATCTAAAAAAAGCCGCGATCGCGATCTGCGGCTGCAATTCGGCTGGAGGTCCTTCACTCCCAGGCGGAGTGAGGGACCGTCCGCCGAATTGCCGCCGAATACCTGGAACTGCCGCCCCTGTCCGGAAGGGCCGCCCCAAGCACCTGCTTGAGAAGCTGGTGCCTGGAGCCAGCCCTGGTGGTAGCTGTTGACACATCATGAAATTTCAATTGCAGCCACTGTACTTTGAAAAGAAGCAGATGGCAGAGAGTATGATTGCATGAATCCTGGCAGACGATTGGAGTTGTGGAATGGCAGTTAAGCATATTACATATTTCCAGAGGTGAAATCCAAGCCCCACTGAAGTCAATGGCAAAACTCCCATCGACCTCTGGGGTGAAATCCTGGCCCCACTGATGTGCTGGAGAAAGATGATGAGTCATGGAGGGAGTAAGGATAGTCTGTTTTAGGTCATGCTTTTACATATGTTGACTCCACAGACTCATGGAAATGCTTTGTCAACCACTGCAACTTATTCTGGCTCAGAGATGAAATAAGACTGACTCTGTTGTCCACCCTCTGTCCCTACATCCTTCCCAATGGAGAGAGGAGGCATGTGGTGTCACCCAGGACTCAATAGGAAAACATCAAGGGAGCCAGTAAAGGTTGAATAGTTGTAACAGAGAGCTCACTCTACCACTAAGTCCTCCACATCAGGTAACCCAGCAGCCAGTCTCAGAAGATGACAGAAACACAGATATTCCTACATTGCCTCCATAGTCCTATACAAACGTAATGGCTGCTAAATCACAAGATGGGGTATAGACTACTAAATTAGATGAGGAATTCCTATAGTGAGTTGTGCATGTTTTTCTTGGAAATCATCTATAATTGAACATTTTCTTGACATATGAAGCTAGACTCAGTCTCCTGGGTTTGTTTGTGGGTTTGTTTGATTTTTGTCACAGTCTCTCAATTATCCACTGTAATCCTAACTAATTGGCATAGTCTTTCTGGTGGTCAGTGTAACCTGCACACAAATTTGAAATATATGTACTTTTTTCCCCTTTGTATGATATAATGTGTTAGATTGTGCATTGATAGCATATTGAAAAGTAATTAAGATGTGAGGCAGATACTATTGTTTTGCACTTATTTATCCCAATAGATGCAAATTTAGTAAATCTCATCTTTTACAATCTCCATTTGTTTTCTATAGTTAGTCCAAAATTGTCTTCATTTATGTTATTTAGAGCCAGGTTTTGTTTTAATGCTGAATAAATCATGTTTTTTATTCAATTGTGGGTGGCAGATTAAGTAAATAAAATGAATGAGTGGCATTTTGTTGCCACTTCTGAAGACAGCTTAATCTGTAAGCAATATATAACAACATCCTGGCTTGCCATATTTGCAATTTTGCTTCTGCTTTCTCTTGTATAATTCACACTTTCTTATACATATTTATAGTAATCAGTATTGCCAAAGTTAACATTACATAATGTGTTATTCTTATTTAGTCCCTGTACTGACTCCTCAGTGGAGCAGAGGCGAAAGAAGCGGGTAGAAAACAGTCTCAGACACTGGATGTCAGTCCATTCAGTGCTGCGGGTACGTGGTCAGGGGTGTGTATATTTTCATGGAAAATTATTCAGAACTTTGTAAAACAAAATATTTTTTTCCCCGAGTAACTTTATTACTTTAAATCTTGTTATATGAAAATAAAAAACGTGGATTTAAGGATCCCTAGCTAATTTAGTAACTGACTCAGCATCAAGGGACATCACAACCCTTTTCCCTCAGCCCTCCCTCAGGCCCAACCTCTGTGGAGCCAGGCTTTGAGGGCAGAAGGCCCCAGCGGATAACCCACACTCCAGGAACAGTATGTAGGCTGGAGCCCTCCACAGACTTTCCCAGCAGAAATTAAGGTGACCAGTTGTCTGGTTTTTACCGGAACACCTGGTCAAAAAGGGACCCTGGTGGCTCCAGTCATCACCGCCGACTGGGCCATTAAAAGTCCAGTTGGTGGTGCTGCAGACCTAAGGTAGGCTAGTCTCTACATGTCCAGGCTCTGCACTGTGCCCCGGAAGTGGCCAGCAGGTCCAGCTCCTAGGTGGGGGGGCCACGGGGCTCTGCGCGTTGCCCCTACCCCAAACACCGGCTCCACGCTCCCATTGGCCGGGAACTGCTAGCTGGGTAGCTCATATGCTGCTGTCAGCTGGGGTTGTGTGTTGCTCAATGTCCAAAGGATCAGCCAAACAATCACCTCCATTTGGTGCCTTGGATCTCTCCCTGGAATCCTGGGCTAGCCTACCATTGATCGTTGGGGCAAAGGACCCACTGGGCAGTATCTGAGCTCTTCAGTTCTGTATCAGCCAGAGCAGAATTTGGCACGAAAGGGTTCAAACCTGCCCTGGGCTGCACGAGTGCACAAAGTTGGTATTATGTCCCCCAAAATCTTGTCAGCCAATTATGCCCTCTAACCAAGCTACGGTGACTTTAATTAGTTCATAATAACAACAAGAAGAAATAAAGTAACAGTATTAGCTGCAAAGGTACAGTAAGAGAGATGGCCTTTGCTTATAAGCTACATACAGCACTGTTTCATTGCCGGGTTCAATCTCCAACTAACTAGAGCTGCAGCTGCCTTCAAAATGACAAATCTTTTGAACTCTGCCACCCAGAATGTTGCAGTCCATAAAGGTGCAGTAACTGGGCTGTCACCACAGTGGGGAAGAAACTGTAGAGAACCTCTTCCCACACATGCAGCAAAGTAGGATCTATACACACTGCTTGAGGAAGCGTTCTGAGAGAGAGAGAGAGAGATGGCTAATGGGGTGGTCAACATGCCACATCCTCAAGCGGGTGTGGTTTGTGGTTTAGGGGTGGTGTCCAGCCCACCAGCTGGTTAGCACCTATTCTGCAGCCAGCAACAAGTGCTAGGCTGGCTTGCATTTTGTTTCTGCTCATAGGAAGAGCAGGATCCCTGAAACAGAGGTTGGAACCAGCTACATATCTTCTCCCCATCACGGTATTATCTCGGAGAGAAATTGGTCCTAATTCTATAGGCAAGAAGGAAGAGAAACTCCCAAGGAGTCAGCAAAACCAAACCTTATTCATCTTACAGGGGGAGTTAATGCATGGTACTCGTTCCTTTCTCCAAAGATGGCTTTTTAATTTCTGTGTTAAAGGTTTAGTTAATTCATTGTTGGTTAAAGATGCTAGTTAAACAACTCAGGAGACTGAACTTCTCTGTTTCTCTACTGAAAAGCACAGTGGCAGAGCATGCTTCCCCACCACACTCATCCCATCACAGTGCCTGAATCATGACCTAGAAAGCACCTTGAGGGCAAGAATGTAGTATGTTTTCCAGGCGTCTCCAATCCTTGGCCACTCTACTGAGACCAAAAAAATTGTCAATTGTGATGATAGCTTTTCTGATGTCAAAAATTCATCATAGCAACTGAATAGAGACCATTTACTCATTTCAGAAAGACCTCCAAACAGAGCAGACAATAATGACTTTTGGTCACTTAATCTGGGGCAGAGGTGATCTAATGACCTATTGGACAGATAAAGGCTCAGTATTCCATTACACATCCCCTAAGCCATCCAGTCCATTCATGGTATATGAGAATTCCAGGATACGAAGACACCAGGATTCCAAGAGTAGAAGTTTCAAGGACCAGATCATAATTTGGTGTAAAGTTGTTGAAGTCAGTGCAGGGTATGTCAGTTTACACAAGCTGAGAATCTGGCCTGTAAGTTCAAGCCTTGGAAGTGAAAGATTTAAGTTCACTGCTACTCCTGCTTTGTTCTATTTAGTCATTAGCTTTCCATTATTTTTTCTGAACTGTTAATAAAGCTTGGACATGGTGCATTTTAGTTCCTGATTGGAAACATCTAACAGGTAAGTTCTCTGGGCAAGTACTGTCTTTTTGTTATAGGTTTGTACAGTGCTTAGCACAATAGGGCCCTAGCCTATAGCTGCTACTGTAATACAAATAAATAATAATAAGCATGCAGACAAACAATTAATGTATATACCCCACAAGACTTTTGAGACCTATCTCATTGTCTTAAGGGATTTTGTTGTATCTGTATGACTTCTCTGACACAGTGTCATGTTGATGTCTCTGCTTTGGTTTTCAGGAAGCATTATCAGTAGTAAGCGAAGACCAGTCCTTGTTTGAGTGTGCCTACGGAACGCCACACCTTACTAAGACAGAGATGACTGCCTCCTCTTCCAGCGAATATGGGCAGACATCAAAGATGAGTCCGCGTGTCCCCCAGCAAGACTGGTTATCACAACCACCAGCTAGAGTCACCATCAAGATGGAATGTAACCCAAATCAGATTAATGGGTCAAGGTAATGAGGCTAGAGTTTAAAATTACTAGCAATGATGCTTTACTACTATCTGTATCTTATCTATCAAGGTACTTATATGGTCCTTACCACTGGTAGTATCTGAGCTCCTCTACTTACCAACACAATGTGGAAATATCTGTCCATGTCAAAATAGGATTTAGGGGAAAAGATATCTCAACAATTTGAGGCTTGTGTAGTTTTTGGTGTTTTACTCTGACTTGAGTTTAATTCATAGTATTGTGACGGTAGATGTAGCAAACCTGTCTGATACAATATATTTACTAAGTGTTTTTTCAGAAGCTAACGGGGATTTAGTGGGAGAATATACCTTTAAGAACTTTTATTGTCTGCTAAATAGAGCTGTACTAAATTGGAGAGTGGTTTGCCCATGTGTTTCACATAATTTTTCATCATGAGATTTTGGGGAAATGGATTTTATTTACAAAGCCACTTCTGTGCAAAAAGTTTGTGAACTTAAAATAAGGAGTAGGTGTCCCACCCAAAAGCCACCTGTTGTTATCCTCATCCAATTAAAGTCACTGTAGTTAAATTAAAAGTTATGATTGGCTGATTGGACTTTGAAAGACTATTTTGGCAGCCACATTTGAAAACAGGCTAATTATTTCCAGTGAATAGTTTTGTCTAGCTGTATTGATAAATGACTCATCCAGTATATTTTTGTGGTAAAATTATTACAGATAGTATCTTATTTTAATCAGGTTAGCTAAACATGCCTTTGTGTTATTTTTAAAAGGTTACATTGGGCCAAAAGGAGCCCTGGAAGAGTTTTCTTGGGCTTGTGATCTGGACCTGATCTTGCTATGAGAAAATGGTGGTAACAAATAGCTAGGTGTATGAGCTGCTGTCTCTGCCAGAAATGTAACAGGACAATGCAAAAAGCAAGTCCTTATAACGACAAGCAGAGTGAGCTGTTGATCTTTACTCCCATGAGACTGCACGGGGTGACCTGAGGCCTCATGTTTAAAGTGTCTCACTCTAGAAACAGTTTGCGTTTTTATGCAAAATTGCTACCTGTGTATAAATAGAGGGTACAAATTCCCATCACCTTGTAAAAAAGCACCTGCATTTATTCACACATTAATCTGATCTCCTACACTCAAATTATTCAAAACAAAAAACAAAATCCCCCCCCCCCCCCAAAAGGTCACATATACTGTGGTTCTGGTCATATTTGCTGCACTACCAAACATCAGTGCCATAGGTATGATAAAGCAGTCCAGCAGCCATGGATACTCAAAGAGGAATTCTGTACAGTAAATTGTATATCATTAATGTAATAAAATACATTTTCAAAACTGGAGACAAAATTCTACGAATTTCCACCAAATTGTCAAAAAATTGTGTAACAGAAATTAACAAACAATTAACTGAAATATAAGTTATACAGTGGTAGCTATATGTAGTCTTCTTGTAAGTCCCATCATTTAGAGACAAATTTCTAGTTTTGTGTATTAAAAAGGTTTATTCATACATAAGAATGTAAACGTTTTCATCAATTAAAAAAACAAATTTTCCTCCTCCCGAATATTATATTTAAATATTCCCATTTTGTTTTAGTAGATTCTATATGAGAATTGGTGGTTATAGTTTCTCTGGCCAAGCTCAGTGAAATCGGGGGAGGGATAGCTCAGTGATTTGAGCATTGGCCTGCTAAACCCAGAGTTGTGAGTTTAAATCCTTGAGGGGGCCACTTAGGGATCTGGGGCAAAATCAGTACTTGGTCCTGCTAGTGAAGGCAGGTGGCTGGACTCAATGACCTTTCAGGGTCCCTTCCAGTTCTATGAGATAGGTAAATAAATAGTGTTATTGATTATTTAGATTTGTTGTAATTGTTTGTGGTATTATTAATAACTAGGGGTGCAAAATCTTAGCTTCAAATGCTCCCACATTTATAAGGAATCTGGATAATGTGAGTCCATCTGAATTTTGCAGTTAGTCCCATTTCTATGATGGGCCAAACCAAAATTCTGCATTAGAATTCCCCCAGATTTTGGGATGCTTGAAATCCACACCAGTCTGAATAATATAGCTTGGAGCCATCTCTATTAGTAACACAGGTACAAATTTTGTTTAAATATATGAGGGCAAATCCCTGGCTGCAACCAAAAAATGCACAGCGTGGTTCAGGAAGGGGTGCCAAATATGGTTTAAAGCCTTCTTTTCACTCTGTGATACTGAGCCAGATGTGAACTGGGCTGGTCCCATGGTATAATTTAGGCTGACCTTCAGGCTGTTTGAAATCACATCAGTTGTCATTTGCCACAAGAGGGGGTATTATGCAACCCAGGAGTCACCAGAGCACCTAGCCACACATCTTTTCCCTATCCCTACCCACTTGGCTGGCCAGAGGCTGTGGAAGTGGCATAGGAGCCATTATATGAGCTCTGCACCACTGGAGGACCACCTTACACTAGGGAAATGCCCACAGGGCTGATTTGTCCTGACAGCATGGTGCAAACTAACTGCAGAGCTGGCAAGGTTTGAGCCTGTGATTTTTTTATCTTTACAGAATCACCTAATAGAGTAATTGAAAATACCAAATGGTTACCATTCTTCTCCAGTTATGAACCAGTGTGACCTGGCACACAAAATTGTATTCCAGGTCATGCTGCCTTAGAAAATAATGCAAGTCACTGTTACAGTTTTAAAAAACCTGTGACGAGAACAATGATCTTCTAAAGTAGTTACCATAGCAAATTCTGATTCTATATGTAAATGGAAGGAACATAATTCTTAATACACTGATTTTAAATTAATAAGTGAAGACTCTATGTTTGAAGTAAGGTTCAACTTATTAATTTTGTACTCATCAACATGCCACATTGACAGAGCAAAACAAAACGGACAAATGATCAGGGCTGCCCAGAGGATTCAGGGGGCCTGGGGCAAAGCAATTTTGGGGGCCCCTTCCATAAAAAAAAGTTGCAATACTATAGAATACTATATTCTCGTGGGGGCCCCTGTGGGGCCCGGGGCCTGGGGAAAATTGCCCCACTTGTCCCCCCCTCTGGGCAGCCCTGCAAATGATACTGCACTTACTGTAGACAGACAGGAGAATTTATAAATCCCTACAACAGGGGTTGTCAATTATTTTTTGTCAAGGTCAAAATTTCTTGGTCATGGTATAGTCAAAGTCCAGACTCCAGAGAAAATAATAAAAAAAATACCAACAATAATGATAATATTAAGTAAATAAAAAGATTTTGGGGTCCATTCAAAAACATCTGGCCCTTCAGATTTGACCCGCAGTCCGCCTATTAATTACCCGTGCTCTACAATTTCTGAGACAAGAGGGTATATTGAAAAATAGATTAACACAAGCACAAAATTGTTCATGCATATGCGGCTGTGTATTTAACACAATTTTTTATAACTTTACTAAAGTAATTAAAAATAATACAAACTTTTTCTAGGGAAAGCTATTATTTTATTGAGCCTAACATATACATGCAAAAACAGATCTGTACTTAACTCTTCTACAGCAGTGAATATACTTGAATTTGAAGCAGTACCAAATATTCTTTAAAATTAGTGGAAAATGCAGCTCAATCTAAGTTGTAATATAAGGCACTACTGTACTTGAATTTCTTCTTATAGTACAGGTAAGAATTTTCAAAAGGATAAAGGGACACGTGCTTCTTTTGGTTCCATGCCATGCAGTAAATGGCCCCAATTTACAACAACTAGAACCCAACAAGGTCAAGTGCAAGAGAAAACCGGCTACATGTTGGTTTGTCGCATCACTGCATAACTGCAAAAGGGATTCTCTAACAGATAGTAAAAAGCAGCACCTCTGAAAATCATAACCCCTTTCCTTAGATTGTAAGAGCTGTTTGCATGTTTTTGTTATGCATTTGTACAGCACCTAGCACAATGGGACCTTGATCCCTGATTGAGGCCCCTCAGCACTACTGTGATAAACAGTGAAATGTGCCCCTGGCAAAGTGGTGTAACAGCCAACAGGCATTACATCACAGGAGAATCCTGTACAGATGAATACCCACCTCACCTGTGCAGACTAGCAAGGTGCTCAGATATCATGCTCATGAATGCAGACTATGTCCCTGGAAGGGGCAGCCAGTACGTCCCTCGGCCCGCACCACTTCCCACAGCTCCCATTGGCCTGGAGCAGCGAACCGCGGCCAGTGGGAGCCGCGATCGGTCGGACCTGCGGACGTGGCAGGTAAACAAACCGGCCTGGCCCGCCAGGGGCTTTCCCTACACAAGCGGCGTCCCAAGTTTGGGAAACACTGCCCTAGAGAAACAAGCAGGTTACAGCAGCTTGAAAGGAATACAGTGGCCATGTGCAGTGAGTATATGTGTGTGGTCTATTACAAATCTGGAAATGCTGTGCTACATACTTACATGTACCTGGGCCCCTGACACTTGTTGCTGAACAATGTGTTAGGGCACAATGTTCCACAGCTTTCCTGATAGTCTGTCCGCAGTTTGCCTCGTGTTTAGTTCAGTGGCAGTACTGATCACAGTGTCTGTGCTGTCTGATACTGAGCTGCATGATACTGACTGGACATCTGCTTTGCAATCTAGTACACCTGTTCATGTCTTAGAGCTTATCTGCAGCAGAGTAGCTGTGCCTAGCAAAGACACTACCTACCTGTGAGGCAGTAGCTATGTCAGCGGGAGAAGCCTTGCCGTCAATATAGTGCTGTCTATACCATTGGGTAGGTCGGTATAAATATGTCCGTCAAAGGTGTGGATTTTCCACACCACTGAGCAATGTAGTTATATCGACATAAGTCTGTAGTGTAGACCAGGGCTTACTCTTTTGCAGATGTCTTTTCTCTCCACATTGATTTGCAACCCAGAGGTTTGTTTCCTTATTTTAATTATCCAGTTCTTAAAAGTAATCCAAATAAACACAAAAAATAAATGCACATAGTAGATGGAGTGTATGGTCCTGTTTCTCATTTACATGGAAGCCCTTTACACTGCTCTAGTTACAGTTACACCCACTTTAAGGCCTCTTTGCCAGATCAGCATAAAGGGGCTGTAGTGTATGTGAGAATAAGATTGTATATGTATATAATGTGCTTATTTATTTATGAATTATGTTTCTTAAGTGGTTCATCTGGGATCTTCAGAATATCCTCTAATAATTATCTCTCTAAAAGGGAGACTGGATCTGTATAGCGTGAGAGGTAGAGCATGCAAAAAAGAGTGCAAGATGCTACAAAGGAGCACAAACAATGTGATTAGTTGCATATTGTTCTGTATGTAGCAGGACAATCATTGAAAAGTTCCTTCTCATGGCATTATACTGCTTCCTGACCATATAATCTATAGTTTGGCTGAGGATATAAAATGTTAAGAGTGTACAGACACTCTAACAACACATGAACAAAGTACGCTTTCTAAAAAGAAATATACTCCACTTTAACTCTTCTTTCCCTGATAATGCTTCGGCAACTTTGCTGTACTTATACTGCATTCAACCTCAATACAAAATTGTTCACTGTTATAAGGGCACTTGTGGATTATATTGGAAAAATTTGGCTTCCAAAACTATTACTGTTAAATACCAAAGAAACGACATTAAAGTAACATTAAGGAGTTATTTGCAGTGTGTTGCACAGGGAATTATATATGCAGTTTCCTTTAACAATAACAGTATTTGTAAGACTAAATCCCAGTGCACAACACTAGAAAATGTAGCCCCAAGGGCTTACCTTAAACCAAGTAAAATGAGGAAATTTGGAATTAAAGCTGTCATTTAGCTTGATACTGTTGCACATACAATTTATATCATAATACACTGTCTCAAATTCACAGTTCCTTCAAGTCCATTATCAATCCAGCCATTACATTTCTACCAGGGACACCAATAAAATAGTACCCTGGATGCCATTATACAGTCAACCTTTTGCCCGAATTTTCCAGAGTAACAATACTGTGCATTGGCATTCTATTTCCATCATCAGTTGCAAATGATTCAGTATGTTAATGGAGTACTACTGTATAACTCAGGAAATTGCATTTGTTATAGTGCTAATTATTTTTATGTTTATTATAAATTATCTATTATAATTATAAATAATAAAATTATGTATGCAGATTATCATTAAAATTAATGTATACAGGCCACAAAACTATATAGAGGATGAAATTTACTGTGGTTCAAATGCCTACACAAGTTGATGGCCCTGTGTACCACTTAAATCCTCTGATTCTTCAATGGCCTCTTTATATTCTACCTTAAGGGATTTAAGGTACCTGATAAATAGCCTGTCTTTTTAAAATGGGGCCTAGGTGGTGTATAGGGTCTTCTGTGACCCTTAGGGCTGGGATGAATTCCACCTATTATGAAATGTAACGATTTCCTAAAAAGCATTATGAAAATTAGCTGTAGTGAAATCACAGCAGAAGTTTTCCAGAGTTAGCTTTGCTGATTTAGTTGCTTTAAACAAATGCCAGAAATAATTATTTGGCATTAAGGTCTATATCATTTGCAAAGTATTATTTTTCAGATGTCACCAATTGTGCTCTAGTGTTGCTTGAAAAACACTTGAAACTGAAAATGTCATTTTTATACATCTTTTTGTTTGGCCCTTTTGGGAATCCTTACATATATATATTTGCCTCAAACATCCTGGCAAGTCTGAACACATACTGTACAATGGAAGACTTTTCCTAATGAGAGTCCCTAATTTTGCCTCACATTCTTATCATCCATAGAACCTTGTTTTAAGATCTTCTATAATAGCTGTTTGTTTGATACTTTACATACAAAAAGGATAGAAAGAGAATAACTGGGATTAAGTTGACTGGGAGGTAGATCTAATTTTATTATTTAGATATTTTTTATCCATCTTAAATATTAACAACAAAAAGTCCACCTGGCAGAAATCATTTTAATACCATTCATTTTTCAGGGGCATATTTTTTCCATAACTGAAGTGCAGCCATTCAGCTGGTGTTTGACGCCGTCCTTTCCGTCATTGGTAGTTTATTGCTGGCACTCAGTACTAGGATTCTGGTTAAAACCTTGGCACAGACTAAACTATGAACCTAATCCAAAGCCCACTGAAATCAATGGGAGTCTTTCCACTGACTTCAACAGGCTGATCAGGTCCTATTTCACTTCACAACAAAACAGAGAGAATTATCTAATGGGATGACTTATCTAATATTCTTTATTTGAGCAGGCTCCATAAGGGAGCTGCAATCCTGAGAAAGGGATTTGGTCTTGGATATCCCTACTCAGATACCTTTATTCCCACTGACTGGGTGGTTGGTGTTGGTGGCTGTGGGCCAGACAGAGAAAACTGAAACTTCAGTATCTTCTTCACACTGAACTTTGTGTTTGTCTGCTTTATGAAGCAGTTCATTGCTCTGAAAAGCACCAGTTTAGCATTGTTTCTGATTTGGCTCTGGTTTTGGCACAAACATACTGCCAAGGAAGGGGGAAAATGGTCTATCCAGCTCAACTTTAGAGTAGGGTTTTTGGTGTGTTTTTGGCTGGTTGATGCAGCTCAGAAGCTAATTATGTTACCACACTGTCTTCTTAGCAGGGTTGATGTGGTTCTGGTCTGGCAGGTGGGAACTGTGAAGAAATCACTTGACTCTCCAATCCAATAGGACTGGTTTACTTTAAACTGAAACAGATGTATCTCAGATTGACAATTGTTACTGAAATCATAAAAATTTAGAAGAATAGCTAAATATGACTGCATTTTTCACTTTTGAAAATTTAGGCCGAGATTTTCAAAAATGGGGGCCTACATTTAGATTTATGACCTTAATCTCGGTCTCCTGAAAATTCTGAACTAAAACTCTGTAAACCCCTTCATGATCATTCCTATAAGGTCGTATGCGCCCATGGGCAGAGGTACAGCACAAGGCCTATGCAGAATTTAAATCCCACTTACGCCCTATTTTGAAATCTTAAGTGATGTGTAGGCCTTGTGGTAGTCCTCAGCACAGGGGTCAGTTTCGCCAGTAGAGAACTGTAGGACATTAAAGTGTGTAAAACTTTGCTGGCTCATACCAATACAGTGTGGTGTTGAACATTTACAGTTTAATCCATAAAATATAAGTAGTATCTGCTGTGTTTAATGAGAAATAGATAATAGTACTTTAAAGACAAAAGAGAGAATTTTATGTGTGCAGTGTTGGTCAAAAGATATGAGACAGATAGGGTAGAAAGGGACCTCAGGAGGTCATCTAGTCCAACCCCCTGCGCAAAGCAGGACCAATCCCCAGACAGATTTTTGCCCCAGACCCCTAAATGGCCCCCTCAAGGATTGAATTCACAGCCCTGGATTTAGCAGGCCAATGCTCAAACCACTGAGCTATCCCTCCGCCTGGGTGAGGTGATAACTTTTATTGGACCAACTTCTGTTGGTGGTCGTTACAAGCTTTCAAGCTACACAGGCCTTGTCTTCAGGTGAGGGGAAGGAAGCAGAGTGTCTGAGGTAAATATGAATTGAGAGAGATTGTTAAGCAGAAGGGGCAACATATGCTGGAAGCAATCACTTGAAATAAGGTGGGCAATTTGGGGTTAGATTGTTATGTATAAAGGATTTGAAGTGGTCAGTTAAGGGTAGGAGGCAGTATGGTGTGTTACAAGTTGTTGTAATGAGCCATAAAACCAGTGTCTGTGTTAAGTCCATGGCTTTTGGTGTCTAACCGAGTTATGAATTTAAATTTACTAAGATAAAGAAACTGGGTTAATCTTTTTTAACTTAACATGTTTGTGCACATCAATTTCACAGCACATATATGCTAATCACTAAAATCAGCAGACATTCCACAGACACTGGGGATTGTGGTTTCCATACAAGATGTCATTTCTATGTATGCATGGCATTCTGTACTTTGCTAGCTTGCTAGCTTTCTATATGATCCCTGCCCACAAAAGAAGGAATATGTGGTTTGGGAAGGGCCCCGACTTCCAACACACTTAGTATTTTATGAAACCGCAAACACAACAGGCTTCTAAGCTCTTGAAATGAAATACAATTTGAGAAATGTAATCCATTACCATTATAATAGAGTTTCTATAAAAATAATAAAAGAAAAACAAGAGAAAATGGGTCCTGAAAGGTATAGGCCAGCTGGGAAGTTATTGTGGCTTTGGCTTGACTACCACTGTATCAGACTTCAGAATTCTCCCTGGCAGTAATCTAATTGTAAATTATGTATATACAGAACATCATTTCTTAGCTTTGGCTGTTAGTGCCCCCCTCTCCTTTCCCTTTCTTCACTCCAACCTCACACATAAGAAATATTGAAGTGTTTGCACTAATGGAGAAATGACAACGTGCAGTCAAACTTAAACCAGCTGTTTCCCTGCACTGTGAACACAAAGAGCAGGGCTGGTAATATTTATAGCTTGCCTGGCCTCTAGTGAGCTAGATGCTGACTGCCTTAATTTGCTGTGATGGCCTTAAGGCTTGAAGCAGCTGGGGATTGTGAGATAGCCAGAAAAAGGCAGGGGTGGGGGAGGGGAGATGGTTTCAATTAGCAAAAAGTTATTGTTTGATTGAAAATGTATGGCTGCTGCATTTACATCTTGGTAAATTAGCATCTTTTGTTTTGCCTGCAGAATGTCAATGAGGTTGTATGTGTTGGTTCATGGAGTTTGCTTCATCCTTTTGCTATATGAAATAACAGAAGGTTTTGATTTGACCCAGTTATAACAACACTCTGGTTCCATGTTCTTGTTTGAGATACTCTCCAAAAATGGGTAGACTTATCCTGGTTAGCAAAAAACAAATACACAGTGAGTCAAAGTGTACAAGCATAGTGGTATGAAATGCTCACCTGCAAAGAGTGAGCATTGGCCAGAGAGTGTGCAGAGCCAAGAGTTGTCGTCTTAGCGGAATAATACTAAGCTAATGGTAAATAGTGAATGAGTCCACTAATGGTGTTCTTTTCTATGGGCACTGAAAAGTGCCAGCAGTGGAACTACCATGAAGGATGTGTCCTGGGAAATAGTTTAGTAAGGTATGGAGGAGGGAAAATATTTTAAGACATTTATACAAGGCGCAAACCTGTTCTCATTAAATTCAGTGGCATAAACTCCATCAACTTCAGTGGGAACAGAGTGATTGGTAGGACATATTATAACCTACATGCATTTTTTGGTATTTTCATGTCTGTGTTATATTGTAATCATGTGTAAAGAATGTCATGAAGCTTTTGTAAGAAAGAGGCTATGCAAAAATAGGAGTGTGTTCTCTCAATGGGCCAAATGCAGCTACATACCCAGCAAACTTCAGTGGGAATTTGCTCGAGTAAGAATTGAATAAGAACCACAGTATTTGCCTACCTATGCACTTATAACACCAATTAGCCATAACTTCAGTGATGCTTTCCATGGGGAAGAACATAGATAGCATTAATTGAACTCTGTCAACTAGTTTGATCTTCTAATATCATTACTAAAGTCTGGTTTCATAGTCTCAGTTCACATGCAAAGGAATTGCAGTTCATGCCAATCATAGAATATCAGGGTTGGAAGGGACCTCAGGAGGTCATCTAGTCCAACCCTCTGCTCAAAGCAGGACCAATTCCCAACTAAATCATCCCAGCCAGGGCTTTGTCAAGCCTGACCTTAAAAACCTCTAAGGAAGGAGATTCCACCACCTCCCTAGGTAACCCATTCCAGTGCTTCACCACCCTACTAGTGAAAAAGTTTTTCCTAATATCCAACCTAAACCTCCCCCACTGCAACTTGAGACCATTACTCCTTGTTCTGTCATCTGGTACCACTGAGAACAGTCTAGATCCATCCTCTTTGGAACCTCCTTTCAGGTAGTTGAAAGCAGCTATCAAATCCCCCCTCATTCTTCTCTTCTGCAGACTAAATAATCCCAGTTCCCTCAGCCTCTCCTCATAAGTCATGTGCTCCAGCCCCCTAATCATTTTTGTTGCCCTCCGCTGGACTCTTTCCAATTTTTCCACATCCTTCTTGTAGTGTGGGGCCCAAAACTGGACACAGTACTCCAGATGAGGCCTCACCAATGTCGAATAGAGGAGAATGATCACGTCCCTTGATCTGCTGGCAATGCCCCTACTTTTACAGCCCAAAATGCCGTTAGCCTTCTTGGCAACAAGGGCACACTGTCGACTCATATCCAGCTTCTTGTCACTGAATGAAGCCAGCCTCTGGGGTCTGCAAAGTTTCTAGCTGTTTCTCCACTCTTTCTGCAAGATTTTGGCAGTTTGGGGATGGCTTTGGTTCCCTGAATGCTCCTGGTGTCCCAGGCAGTGTTGGTACCCAGCAGTCTTTTTCATATTCATCTGCTAAGGCAATTTGTAGCTGACGTGGACGTTTCCACAGTAATGCACATGTGTGTGATTTAGGCACATAACTGGCCATGTAGTTTACGTAACTGTTGCAATGGAAAATATTGATTAAAAATGTAATGGAAAATTTTGGAAAGTGTCAAAGTCAACACTGGTAGGGAAAAACTTTTGTAAAAACGCCATTTTTCAAAGAAAATGCTTTTGTCTGAAAAAATGTTGAGCACCTCTACTCAGTAGAACTTACGTTTGTGCAGAGAGAGGGGAATACTGAATATAGCTTGGAACAAACTAAATATAGTTTGATCTTCAAATGGTGTAATTTTGGTCAAATATAATTGACATTTATTGGCCCTGCCTTTCTGAGGGATACTTCTTTGCATGGCAGGCCTCTGCCTTCTGTGGGAAAGGAGGCATGTGGAAGGCTCTCTGAGGTGTTGGGAAAGCATAAAGGAGGAGTGTGGACTATGTGAGCCTGCAGCAGGAATTGGGTGGGCCTGGTTTTGGAGGGGGAAGGGTGAGCTCGGAGCAGAGCGAGTAATGCAGCCTGGAGATCTGTAAACATTGGGATGGAACCATGGTTCATGCCATAGAATGTAGGGGAGAGAAACCCATCCTGCTTCCCTGCACCATGGTGGGATGTTCTGAAGGGAAGCTCTGCAAGGAGATTCTCAGAATTCTCCTCTCATGAGACCCCCTCCCATGCAAACAGCCATGGGAGGGAATAATCCAGGCTGTTATTAAATTAACCAAACCAAGCACTATACAGATATTTCCATGACACAGTTGGTTTTATTTTTTCCCCTCTGGTAAATGAAAGATAGTTTTTTCAAATCATCAGAATGCTACAAAGAGATGGGTTTATAATCAAAATTACTACATTATATTTCATTTGTCATCTCTTGCATTTACACACAATATACCGTAGGTATTTGATGTCACAAATAAATATTTCCTTGAATAACGAAGAAAAGAATTATATTTCATATATTTATTTATGAACTCAATTCTGCTTCCATCGGAATCTATGAATGGCAAAACTCCCACTGGCTTCAATGAGCGCAGGAATGGGCTCTAAATCTCCCCTATAAAATCATCTTGATTTTAAATGTTCCTAAATAAAGGGAATATTCTCAGTTCCAAAAGCCGATGGAGAAATATTTTGCTCAACAAACATTTAGCAGCTCTTAGAATTGAATTAGCTCAGTACCTGACAAAACACTAAGAGCTCTGCTAAACTGTTCTTGGTTAGTAACTATTGTAGCCTTTTTGGGGCTTTTGTAAATTCCAGGTGTAACAAAGTATATTTACAAAGGGTAAAAATAACATGCAGCTGTGAAGAAAAACATCTCAGGTTTCAGTTCAAGCCTGAAGTTCAGAATGAATCACTGCAGAACTGCACCCTTTGTACTTGGGCACACTTTCCGAAGGCAACTTTTCCACTGCCCTCAGTCCCCTGATGATTCAGAAATAAAGCAGACTCACGAAATGTCCTAAAAAAACCTTTTAAAGACAATCCCTCTCTTGTTGTTCTGTGTAGTAAAAATATTTTTTCTGGTGGCTGCCCTGCTTATGTTTTCAGTTCTACTCTTCATATTATGAAAATCAGTTTCGTTTGCTGAATTAGGTTCGGTTCAGTAAAGCAATAAAGCATATGCTTAACTTTAAGGACTTGGGTAGTCCCTTTAGCTTTGTTGGTACTTGCTGGAAGTTAAGCCTGGGTTTAAATGCTTTCCTGAATGGCTGCTTCGGTCATTTATCCAATAGAGTAAGGGACCAAACTCTTGACCATCTGCTTCTGGATTTTAATGAAATATGCTAACTTAAGTTGTGGTCTTTTTTCCCCATCTGCTCTGTTTATAGTCAGATCAGAGAACCACCCTATCAGTCCTGTCAATCTGCCAAAAGCCTTTTGCTACTACTGGATCTTTCACATCATTTATTGTTTAGTGTTTACAATAGTTTTTTAATGCATGATTGCCTGTGGAAATGGTGCAGACTAAAACTGATATATTTTACAGATACAACAATCTGTTTAAATCCCTTGCATTCCAAGTTCTTTTTATAGAAAAAGAAAATTAAGTAATTTTGCAAATTAAACCAGAGGATCTGGCTAATAGTCTGTGTCACAAAACCATTGAAAATAATCTCATCATACAAAAAAATCAATGAACAGGCCAAACTGCCCTCATTGACATCCATGTAATGCCATTGACTTCTATAGGGTTGCACCGATGACTAAGGGCAGAATTTGGCCTGTGTCTCTAACTATAAACGGAGTTAAGTGTGCAATCTCATTTATACACAGGTGCCATTTCTATTTGTTAATGGTAAACATAAAAAGCCAACATTTCAGCCACAAAAAGATTTTCTAAGAAACTTCCTCACAACATGTAACTATGTCTGCAATAATTTTTTTTGTCTGTTTGCCTCTGTGTAGTAGAAATAAGGTACAATAGGCTGAAGTAGTTAATTCAGTTTATATTTTGAGGTGTGCATGGGGGAGAAATTTACTCTCTTAAAAAATGCCCAAGTATTCTGACTATGTATGGGCGGTGGTAAAATCCACCGTCACCCAACCTGAGGCCAGGGTGAGGGGCTGCTGTGAAACTCCTACATCCACTCACATGGCTGTTATTCAGGCCCGTGGTCTGGCATAGTGGTTGCAGCAGCCTCACACCAGGCAGTTTTCACACAGAATATGTTGTGCAGGATATTTTACATTTCCCTCTTGATTTCTTTATTACAGGTATGTAAGTATCCCTCTTGATT